>NC_091204.1:13248826-13268826 GCF_040958095.1 Procambarus clarkii
GCCTATTTTCATTAACTTACATTTGCTCGGGTTGAACTTTAGTAGCCATTTTTTGGACCACTCATTCAGTCTGTCTAGGTCGTCTTGTAGCCTCATACTATCTTCCTCTGTTTTAATCCTCTTGATAAGTTTTGCATCATCAGCAAACAATGAGAGGAACGATTCTATACCCTCTGGGAGATCATTTACATATATCAGAAACAGTATAGGTCCAAGAACTGACTCCTGCGGGACTCCACTGGTGACGTCTCGCCAATCTGAGACTTCACCCCTCACAGTGACTCGCTGTCTTCTGTTGCTTACATACTCCCTTATCCAACGAAGTACATTCCCTTTCACTCCAGCCTGCATATCCAGCTTTTTCACTAGCCTCTTGTGTGGTACTGTATCAAAGGCTTTCTGGCAATCCAAAAATATGCAGTCTGCCCACCCCTCTCTTTCTTGCCTGATTTTTGTTGCCTGGTCGTAAATTTCAATTAACCCTGTGAGGCAGGACCTGCCATCCCTGAACCCATGTTGATGCTGTGTTACAAAGTTCTTTCGCTCCAGATGTTCCACTAGCTTTCTTCGCACAATCTTCTCCATCAGCTTGCATGGTATGCAGGTTAGGAACACTGGCCTGTAGTTCAATGCCTCCTGTCTATCCCCTATCTTGTATATCGGGACTACGTTACCTGCTTTCCAAATTTCTGGCAGTTCCCCTGTTGCCAGTGATTTGTTATACACTATGGAGAGCGGCAGGTACAGTGTTTCTGCTCCTTCCTTTAGTATCCAAGGGGAGATTCCATCTGGGCCTATAGCCTTTGTCACATCCTACTCTAATAAACACTTCCTTACGGTAATCCTTTCCGCTGGTAATCTCAAACTCTTCCAGTGGTTCCTGGTTAAATACTCCCTCTCTTATCTCTGAAATTTCTCCTTGTTTTAAGGTGAAGACCTCCTGGAGACGTGTGTGAGTGTGTGTGAGTGTGTGTGAGTGTGTGTGAGTGTGTGTGTGTGTATGTGTGTGTGTGTGTGTGTGTGTGTGTGTGTGTGTGTGTGTGTGTGTGTGTGTGTGTGTGTGTGTGTGTGTGTGTGTGTGTGTGTGTGTGTGTGTGTACCACCTAGATGAGTACACTCATCTAGGGTAGTAGAGTACTAGAGTAGTTAGTAAATGGAATGCATTAGGCAGTGATATGGTAGAGGCAAACTCCATACACATTTTCAAATGTAGATATGATAGAACTCGAGAAGCTCAAGAATCTGTTCACCAGTAGATTGAGAGGCGGGACCAAAGAGCCAAAACTCAACCCCTGCAAGCACAACTAGGTGAGTACTCACTCATCTTTGTTTCCAATTTCCAAGTAAGTTCTCGTTCTGTCCTCACCCATGTCAACTCTTTGTTCTCACACGTGTTAAGCTGTTTCCCCATGTTAAATTGTTTGTTCCCACCCCATGCTAAAAAAATTTCCTTCTCTCTTTCTCTCTCTCTCTCTCTCTCTCTCTCTCTCTCTCTCTCTCTCTCTCTCTCTCTCTCTCTCTCTCTCTCTCTCTCTCTCTCTCTCTCTCTCTCTCTCTCTCTGTCTCTCTCTCTCTGTCTCTCTCTCTCTGTCTCTCTCTCTCTGTCTTTCTCTCTCTGTCTTTCTCTCTCTGTCTCTCTCTCTCTCTCTCTCTCTCTCTCTCTCTCTCTCTCTCTCTCTCTCTCTTGAACTGTCTTGGTGACTCTCCTCATTTTACACGGTGTTATTTATAATTATTTATCCTGTACTTCACAGGACACGCTGTCTCCTTGCTGGAATACCAGTAGTAACCTTTTGCAGTCTTCCAGATTACTCAGAGCTTCCAGATAAGTGTAATGTTGACTTATAGACTCTAATTAGTGCCTAACGTTGCATTCATGCAGCCTCTTCTAATATATATATGCTGCCTTTTACAGCATCCATGCTGCATCTTCCAGTATCCATGCACCTTTTTTCTGGTATCCATGCAACCTCTTGTAGTACCTTTTCTGCCTCTTCCAGCATCCAAATGGTCTTTTTCGTTTTCATTTTTCTTTAAGCAAGGTGAGTTTTATCTTACATCCCTATAGGCCCATCAGTCTCTAGCTTCCACCACTGATCTCTCTCTGTATTGGTATTAACTGTAAATACTTCCTCATTTTTCACTATCAATTTCCCTTAGTATTTTGTCTCCATCATATCACCTCTTCCCCTTTTCTTGCGTTATTTGCAGCTCTTTCAGTCTTTTTTGTACTTCATTCCATAATTAATTCTGGCACGAGCCTCGCTGCAGCTTTATGTACCTTTTCCAATTTCCTTTTGGTGTCGGGGCTGCGTATTCCAGGTCTGAATTCAGTTCTGATGTTCTCCAGTTTTGAACATGTCACTGAGGTTATTATATTTATGTGTGCTTCTAGGGATCGACTTCGAATTTTTCTTACTTGATTCAGAATGGTAGTTTCTTTCCATTGTGTACTATCTTACTGGCTTCTCATCCTCTCTTGCCGATTTCATTACCTTACACCTACTGGTATTGAATTCCAGTAACCATATCTCGAAGCTGGTTTAAATACTCAAGAAGACATGAATATGTTTTTCTGGAATATTTGGCAGTCTTCGTGTGGGTGTACAGTCGCCTATCTACACGCACCAATTTATATTTGCCGGGGTTGAACTCATGCTTCTGAGCCCGCCACTTAACGTTGGATGGATTGTGGAGAGAGAGAGAGAGAGAGAGAGAGAGAGAGAGAGAGAGAGAGAGAGAGAGAGAGAGAGAGAGAGAGAGAGAGAGAGAGAGAGAGAGAGAGAGAGAGAGAGAGAGAGAGGGGGAGACAGAGAGAGAGAGACAGAGAGAGAGAGACAGAGAGAGAGTGAGAGTGAGAGTGAGAGTGAGAGTGAGAGTGAGAGAGAGAGAGAGAGAGAGAGAGAGAGAGAGAGAGAGAGAGAGAGAGAGAGAGAGAGCGTGCGCGTGTGTGGACAAGAGGTGAGCAAGAGGAGGAGGAGGGCGATCCTGGAGCCACTTTGCAAGTCTATGACCGGCCATACTTCATCGCCAGGACGAGACTTATTGGTCTTGTGTTTGTGGGCGGGCAGGGACAAGCCGCCCCAGACATGCAACGCCGCCCCTGATAGATTTAATGTTGCAGGATATATTTAATACTTCAGGGGTGAAATAACTGCGCCTCTGCCGGCCTTAGTGTGTATAGTTGGGGGAGGGCGGGGGAGGGGAACAGGTGAGGATGTGTGGGGAGGGCGGGGAAGGTGGGGGAAGAGAGGTAAGGGGAAGAATGATAGTTGAGGGAAGAGTGAGGGATATGGTGGGGGAACGGAATGAGATAAAAAGGTTATAGGGAGTGATATGCTTGTGTTGAGATGCAGCGGTGATTTAATGTGGTGTTGATGTGGGTGTGATGTTGATGTGGGTGTGATGTTGATGTGGGTGTGGTGTTGATGTGGGTGTGGTGTTGATGCGTGTGTGATGTTGATGCGTGTGTGGTGTTGATGTGGGTGTGGTGTTGATGTGGGTGTGGTGTTGATGTGGGTGTGGTGTTGATGTGGGTGTGGTGTTGATGCGTGTGTGATGTTGATGCGTGTGTGGTATTGATGCAAGTGTGGTAGTGATGAATGTTTTGAGGTCACGTGGCTGTAGTGCTACCGAGTATAACTTAATCAAGGATATATGCAGCCATTGTAATAACGTGGAACTTCACCAATGTTACCAGTGGAAGACCATCAGCCACTGGAATTATCTGGAACGTCACAACGAGAAACTATTAACGACTGGAACTTCATCAACCAGCCGTTCCGTCACTACTCTCCGTGTTCCACAAGCCAAAGTCAAATCTTGCGTCAAATATTCTGGATCAGAATGTTCCAGCTGTTTTCAGGAGATGCGGAGTTAGATTGGCAGGTACACGGACAGCTACAGATTAATGTGTAAGTTATTCCTGTGTTTAATGAGTGAGCTGATAATCAATGCGTGGCAGGTGTGTGTGTGTGTGTGTGTGTGTGTGTGTGTGTGTGTGTGTGTGTGTGTGTGTGTGTGTGTGTGTGTGTGTGTGTGTGTGTGTGTGTGTGTGTGTGTGTGTACTCACCTAATTGTACTCAGCTAACTGTGCTTGCGGGGGTTGAGCTCACGCTCTTTGGTCCCGTCTCTCAACCGTCAATCAACTATTGGGCTCTTTCTTCATTTGAAACAGCGTATGGAGTCGGCCTCCACAACATCACGGCCTAGTGCATTCCACCTGTTAACTACTCTGACACTACAAAACTTCTTTCTAACGTTTCTATGGCTCATCTGAGGACTCATTTTCTACCTGTATCACTTTTTGGGTATACCACCTGTGTTAAATAATGTCTTTATCTATCCTATCAATTCCTCTGAGAATCTTATATGCGATGATCATGTCCCCCCTAACTCTTCCGTCTTCCAGCGACGTGAGGTTTAGTTCCCGTAGTCTTTCCTCGTAGCTCATGCCCTTCAGCTTGGGTACTAGTCTAGTGGCATACCTTTGAACCTTCTCCAATCTAGTCATGTATTTGGTTTAATACTGGCTCCACGCTGGAGTTGCATACTCCAGTATTGGTCTGACATAAGTGGTATACAAGATTCTAAATGATTCCTTACACAAGTTACTAAAGGCAGTATTGATGTTGGCCAACATCATATACGGCATATGCTGTTGATCAGCACAGCCTCCTGTCTTAGAGTACTTAAACTAACAATGGGGACCATCTTCTTGAGGTTATCTTGAGATGATTTCGGGGCTTAGCGTCCCCGCGGCCCGGTCCTCGACCAGACCTCCTTTTTGTTACACATCCCCAGGAAGCAGCCCGTAGCAGCTGTCTAACTCCCAGGTACCTATTTACTGCTAGGTAACAGGGGCATCGGAGTGAAAGAAACATTTTGCCCAGTTGTCTCCGCCTCCACCGGGGATCGAACCCGGAACCTCAGGACTACGAATCCGAAGCGCTGTCCACCCAGCTGTCAGGCGCCGTACATATGCACCATAGTACATATACCGACGTACAACGCAATTAAAAAGTAGAAATCGGTACTACTGAATTTGGACAAACCGGAAAAGATTTTCTAATGATGTTGCAAAGACAACCTAAACTAACCAAGCCTTCTTAGGCCTAATACATGATATCTGAGGTCAAATATAGTACATATGTGTGCTATAGTAGGCCTAGGAGTACTAAAGTTACTTTTTTAGCTTCATTTTTTCGGACTATAAAGTGAATAGTACCAAATTCTACTATCTAATTGCTAAGTAAGTCAATATTTGTACTATGGTGCACATAGTTACACAAATTACTGTCTAAACAGGAGGATGGGTTGCGCTGATGATATCCTATTTATGAGAGCTTCAGGGGACAGGTCTGGTGAGATAGCAAACCCCCAGATCTTTCTCTCTCCCTGTGTATGTACTCACCTAGTTGTATTCACCTAGTTGTGCTTGCGGGGGTTGAGCTCTGCTCTTTCGGCCCGCCTCTCAACAGTCAATCATCTGTTTCTACTACTACTATTTTTTCCCCCACCACACACATACACACACACTACCAGGAAGCAGCCCGTGACAGCTGACTAACTCCCAGGTACCTATTTACTGCTAGGTAACAGGAGCATAGGGTGAAAGAAACTCTGCCCATCGTTTCTCGCCGGCGCCCGGGATCAAACCCGGGACCACAGGATCACGTGTACAGCGTGCTGTCCGCTCGGCCACCGGCTCCCATGTGTGTGTGTGTATGTGTGTGTGTGTGTGTGTGTGTGTGTGTGTGTGTGTGTGTGTGTGTGTGTGTGTGTGTGTGTGTGTGTGTGTGTGTGTGTGTGTGTGTAAATCACGAAAAAATTAACACATTAATAATAATTTAAAAATATGTAAAGACATCTCCCGCCAACACATCACGAGGAGGAGTGTGGTCACAATGCGACTCAAACGTCTTGAGTCTAGAATTAGCTCTATTAGAGCTTGAGAATTAGAATTAGCTTGAGTAGCTCTAGAATTACCACAGTTATCCAAGTAAGTGGGTTTACCGATCCAATGAAACATATCTGATTTAATGAGCCATTCTTTCTCTGACTATGTCTATCTGTCTTTGTCTCTGTCTCTCTCTGCTTCTCTCTGTCTCTATGTCTGTCTGTTTCAGTCTGTCTCTCTCATATGAAACTATAACTGCCTAATGTGTGGATGGTGTGAAATACGAGAAAAATGCTAAATTCGAGAAGTTACCGTATTATTCTCAGAAAGAAGCGTCTATTTTATGCCAGTACGGACAAATTATGGACAGCAGGATATTTTTCTTACTCTTTCCGAGATCAGTGAATAATGGTGCATATTACTATAAGAAGAAAAAAAGGTTTTGAAAAGTCTGATTTGAAACTATCTGTGTCGCCAGCGGGCAGTGACAAAAATTGTCGCATGGGAGGTCTGAATATAACCCTGGCACATAGTTTCCTTTTCAATTCCTGCGACCCCTAACCAGCCTATGTTCATCCCGTACCCCAGACCATTCCCTTTGCCAATTTGGGTGAGACTTCCCTTTGGCCGCAAGCGTTTGTCCTCCAACTTGGGACAGACAGACATTGTCTCGTATAGGTATATATGTTTGTCATAAACATGTTTCACTGATGACCACTGTATGTTGGTCTTACTTTGAGTGTATACAATTTCTTAATGCTTTTAAAATGTTGCGTATATGCAGGTAATTAATAGATGATTTCTCCAACGTTAATTGACTTTCTCTGAGCGATATATCATCTCACATATGTTATCTTCAGAGCTAATACATTACTAGTGGTGAATACATACACACGTCAGGTGAGGTGCACATGCAAGCACTGTATGTGTGTATGTATGTGTGTGTGTGTGTGTGTGTGTGTGTGTGTGTGTGTGAGTGTGTGTGTGTGTGTGTGTGTGTGTGTGTGTGTGTGTGTGTGTGTGTGTGTGTGTGTGTGTGTGTGTACAGAGTGACAGTACACAAGCAGGGGTACAAGGCAAGAGGGGCAGGCAAGGTGTTCCTCCGCCATCATTCGCGTGAAGAAACCTTTGCTCTCCTCGCTCGGCTCTAAGTAAAATAATAAGGTTAACAAATTAAGAACAAGCTCCATGGTTAACAGCCTCGTGTTTACCCTCTCGTTCAGCGGAGCCCAACACGACTCTAAATCACCAGCGCTGGGCAGGGCGGCCTCCACCCCTCCTCCCCCCCCCCCTTCTCCACCTCCTCCAGCACCCCCCCCCCCTTCTACAGCCCCGTCCGCCCACCTCCGCGAATCCTTCACTTTCCGTGATCCGGCCCAGCGGTTAACAAGCATGACTGATTTGCATATTAACTATAGAACCACCTCGTTAATGTCCCAACCTGTTTGCCGCCTCCCTTGTTCGCAGCCATTGCTCAAAAGGTCTTCGTTTCCGAAGGCAACATTTTCCCATGGATTAAAAAAAATAGGAGTGTGTGGTTGGCGACGGTGGCGAAGGAGCGGACCTCGGGACTCCCCCGGGACAAAGTGCGTGAGTCCCGGATAGCGAGGTTTGGGGTGTTATCTGATCCGGCCATTAACGCAGGCTGAGTCCGGATTCTAAGGCGACGCTTGAGCGGCAAGGTGAGGGAGGATGATTACCGCTCACGAGGCTTCCTAGTAGCTGATTGGCCGACTGCCTGATGGATGCTCCCAGCCGCCACGCTCCTTCCCGCCACGCTTGAGACCAGGGCCCAGATTCACGAAGCAGTTACGCCAGCACTTACGAACCTGTACATCTTTCCTCAATCTTTGACGGCTTTGGTTACATTTATTAAACAGTTTAAAAGCATGAAAACTTCCCAATCAAATGTTGTTATTGTTATAAACAGCCTCCTGGCGCTTCGGAGCTCATTACTGTTTAATAATTGGAAACAAAGCCGCCAAAGATCGAGAAAAGATGTACAGGTTCGTAAGTACTTGCGTAGCTGCTTCGTGAATCTGGCTCCAGGCTCCTAGCCTGGGGCTTGTCGGCTGGTTCTTGGTTCATTCGTGGTTTGCTGCTCCTTCTAATTATTGTTATTGGCTAGTGATTACAGTACTATTGTATCAACGTAATATTTGTTTCCGTGTTGTGCTTCAACGACACCCAATGACAGATATGTTGTGTACGCTTATTAGTATTATTATTATTATTATTATTATTATTATTATTATTATTATTATCAAGTGTTATTATTAACATTTTTCTGTTATTATATTATTGGCATCACTAATACCATAATCTATATTATAAGTAAAAATAGTGTTTCAATTATAAATATTATTATCATTGACAATATTATCACTATTATTATCATTGCCAATATTATCACTATTATTATCATTGCCAATATTATCAATATTATCATTGCCAATATTATCACTGCCTATATGATCAGTATTATTATCACTGCCTATATTATCAGTATTATTATCACTGTCAATATTATCAATATTAGCATTGCCAATATTATCAATATTATCATTGTCAATATTATCAATATTAGCATTGCCAATATTATCAATATTATCAATGCCAATATTATCACTATTATTATCATTGCCAATATTATCAATATTATCATTGCCAATATTATCAATATTATCATTGCCAACATTATCAGTATTATTATCATTGTCAATATTATCAATATTGTTGCCAAATATATGAGAGAGAGCTCTTACTAACTGAATATAAGCTCCAATAGTTGGCCTTCCCGCGGTTCCGCTTGGCAGGGTGCGCGCGCACCTCCCAACATCTCCACCATTCATAAACGGCTACATACAAATCGCTACACCAATCCTATTACCGTCCACAAAGGCCCCAGTACGCGCGATTCATTACAAGATATTAACTATTCTCCTCCGCTGGGATGAGGATGTACGTAGGCACAGGTCCCATGTAGGGACAAGCACCGCACAACAGAAAACGAGGGAGACATGCCCCACACACAATGGGAAACGAGATGTGGGTACCCAGTTCAACATGGTGTGGCTACAGGCTCCTGCCACACCTCTCTCCGGGCGGGGTACCCGCATACCGAGCTGCAGACTAATAACCTGTGAATCGCTGGGTTCTCGACCAGTTACAGCCCCGCTCCTGTGCCAGGTAAGTCCACTATGGGCTCACCATAGCCCGTGCTACTTGGAATTGTTTATCCCAGTAGCTGAATCTAAAACAACAGCTGGGTTCTACGCTGTTCTGATGGGTGTACACAATGTTCTGAGCGTGTAGACAATGTTCTGAGCGTGTACACAATGTTCTGAGAGTGTACACAATGTTCTGAGCGTGTAGACAATGTTCTGAGCGTGTACACAATGTTCTGAGCGTAAACACAATGTTCTGAGCGTGTACACAATGTTCTGAGCGTGTACACAATGTTCTGAGCGTGTACACAATGTTCTGAGCGTGTACACAATGTTCTGAGCGTGTACACAATGTTCTGAGAGTGTACACAATGTTCTGAGCGTGTGCACAATGTTCTGAGCGTGTACACAATGTTCTGAGCGTTTACACAATGTTCTGAGCGTGTACACAATGTTCTGAGCGTGTACACAATGTTCTGAGCGTGTACACAATGTTCTGAGCGTGTACACAATGTTCTGAGAGTGTACACAATGTTCTGAGCGTGTACACAATGTTCTGAGCGTGTACACAATGTTCTGAGCGTGTACACAATGTTCTGAGCGTGTACACAATGTTCTGAGCGTGTACACAATGTTCTGAGCGTGTACACAATGTTCTGAGCGTGTACACAATGTTCTGAGCGTGTACACAATGTTCTGAGCGTGTACACAATGTTCTGAGAGTGTACACAATGTTCTGAGCGTGTACACAATGTTCTGAGCGTGTACACAATGTTCTGAGCGTGTACACAATGTTCTGAGCGTGTACACAATGTTCTGAGCGTGTACACAATGTTCTGAGCGTGTACACAATGTTCTGAGAGTGTACACAATGTTCTGAGCGTGTACACAATGTTCTGAGCGTGTACACAATGTTCTGAGCGTGTACACAATGTTCTGAGCGTGTACACAATGTTCTGAGCGTGTACACAATGTTCTGAGCGTGTACACAATGTTCTGAGCGTGTGCTTAGGCTGCTTCACCTCAATACATTATTTACACAAATGTATAAGATTTGATGTATAATAGAATTATACCACGAATGTGTTGATTGACTTATATTGTTCTGTTTTTGATAGCCTAGTGCCCGGCACTGAGACATGCAGGTGATTGATTAAAATGAACTCATCTATAATCGTTGACTGGATGATATAAATTTATCATCTAGCAGACAGGTGACTGACTGGCCCTTTCGCCTGTCTGGGATATCACTAGGGCCGATATCACTGTACGAGTTTACTGGTCTGTAATGAAATCTGACGGTATTGTATAATACAGAGCAATGTAGTTTCGATGTGAAATACTGAGTGATACATGACAAACATTAATTGTTCACTTGCAAAATATGGAATGTTGTAACTCTAACGTGAGTTATTAACTCAGGAAAGATGTTTAACACACCAACATTTTATTACATCAACATTGCAGCCTTGCATATGCCTTTCAGCTGTTTCGGTTTGTATAATATTGTTGCACTGAAGAGCTTCTGTGGTACTGTCAATTACCCAGATAGTGTGGTTTTCCCCTAACTATTATCAAACTAAATTGAGAAAATCGCCAACCCCATCTGTCCATTTTTGGTTCCCCAACAAGTCCGGTAATGCTCCTGACTCCCAACCTCAATCTCTAGAAGCCTCTCCTGAGGCAGGAGAAGGAATTCGATCATAAAACCTAAGTATGGTCAAGCAATAGGTCGAACTCGAGGCGAAGCAATGGGTTCATCTCAAGACTAAGTAATGGGTCGAACTCGAGGCGAAGGAAAGGGTTAATCTCGAGGTCAAGCAATGAGTAGATCTGGAGATAAAGTAATGGCTCGATCTTAAGGTCAGGCAAAGTATTGATCTCGGGGCTATACGCGAGTTTAATGCTGAGGTCAGGATGAAGTTCCTCAGTTCGAAGTCCAGACTGAAGGTTGTGGTCATAAGTTACAGCTGTAACATGTACGCAGCCTTCCCACTCTTAAGTCAAAACCTTGTGAGTTGCCGGCTCTTTGAACATAATAAGATGACATAAGGACCTCAGACCTTAGAATTTGTAAATGTTTTCCTTTGTTGAAGCACTAAAACCGAGAAACGCTAATTATTAAAGCTGTACTGAGATGAAAAACTATTCCAAGACCAGATAAATTTGGCTGCTAAGCCGCAATCCTTGCCAGTAAGTCTAACCAATTTAGCATTACCCGGGAACTCCCACTCACACGTAAGCCGTCACAATGGGCCCAGCGTCTCAACATTAACAAGACAAGACATAAGCAACAAAAATAAATAGCAACAAAAACAACGCCTCTATAAGGTGACTATGAAGGAATATATACTTACAAATCCGTGTTTATCAGAGATGTTATTGGTGAGCTTTAACTTGTGAAAAGAGACGACCTTCTGCATCCACTGTTCCCCGGTGGCCGGGCTGTCAGGGTGGATGTACATTCTCTTGGGCATCTCTGGGTCAGCCTTGCCTGCGACCATCCACCGGCTGCAGGAGAGACCAAGGAAGAGTCAGTCAAGTGGCTGCCCTTCACCTGCAGGGAGGAGGGGGCCTTCACCCTCCATCTACCACACAATGTAAACTATTATTCTTTATGACGAAGAGCAAAGTATTACACTGTTTCTAGTACACCTAAATGATCTTAACGTCTTTTTCAAGTTCCTAAGCTATCCTTCAGCTTATTATTAATACACAAAATCTAATTATCTATATATATAAATAAATAAATAAATATATATATATATATATATATATATATATATATATATATATATATATATATATATATATATATATATATATATATATTATATATATATATATATTATATATATATATATACATATATATATATAATATATATATATATATATATATATATATATATATATATATATATATATATATATATATATATATATATATATATATAAAAGTTGTGAGGGTACCATCTATGGTGAAATTTTTGTGGGGGACCCACAGCCTCGGAGAAGAAAATAAAGAGTATTCAGAGAAGACCTTGTGGATTCTCACTGAACACATTAATATTTTCTTCTCCTACCACCCCCATTCTTTTGTATATACACATATACGTTTATATATATATATAAACTTGTGCAATTATTCAATAAACCCTACATTATGGATAAAAATAAAGGGCTCTGAAATGTTGAGAATTGAATATAAGGGGGGATAATTGCAGTAATAAACATAATGTGTTATTTATTACGACACAACCAACATCTGAACCTTCACCGGAAAATAATTCCCACCAATAATTGTACCACAAGTTCACGGAAGTTCACAGATTATGAACTACCCAGTACCGCAACGGGCCAGTACCTCAGCAAGCATTAGTATCTCAAACTATGAGGTACTAATGACCCTGGCGAGGACAGCTCCTTCTCTACTGTCTCAACTTAAAGGCCAAGATGTTACGCGTGGCATTTCCTTCCTAGAGTTGATGTCTTGCAAGTCCCATGCTTGCTTGGTTAGACTTACGCAGACTAACGCCTGCGTAAGTCTGGGAGTTAATTTAGCCTGTTTGGTCTCGTCTCTATTTTGATTGATAAAGATTAAGCCACCCAAGAGGTAGCACGGGCATCAATAGCCCATAATCTTTTCTGAGCAATGAGACTTTATTTATAACCAGCATGAATGCTGCTTGGTTTGGTGTTTGGCTAAGTGCCTAACTACCGCGAGGGGGGTTATTAAGGCCACCACACACTCATCAACGGGCTCGCCATAGCCCGTGCTACATGGACACTTCGTTGTGAGTAGCTAAATCTAAAACAACAACAACAACTCATCAAGCAGCAAGAATTCTTTGCTAATGAACAAAGTTCAGATAAAAAGTAAGCTTATATTGTATATACACACCGAGATAACATATACATATCTCGGTGTATATATAACGTTTTCCATTAATTTTGTAATTTGTATTATTATTATTACTATAATTATTATTTTAAATTGACTGAATGTTTTCATCAATAGCTAAACAAAACTATTTCTGAAGTTCAATTACATTTGGTAAGCAATACAGCAAGTTAGAGTGTCGTCAGCAGGTAGGTCAGCCACTCACTTTACAAGGCTAAGTTATTACTGCTGACCCAAACACCAAGTTAAATATTTCTCACCAAGTTGACTAAATAACCATCTTCCACTTGACCTTTTACCGCCCGCAATGGACCATTTACTATACTTCCTAATATATATATATATATATATATATATATATATATATATATATATATATATATATATATATATATATATATATATATATATATATATATTTTATATATATATATATATATATATATATATATATAATATATATATATATATATATATATATATATATATATATTTATTTATATATTATAGATATATATTTATATATTTTAATATATATATATATATATATATATATATATATATATATATATATATATATATATATATATATATATATATATATATATTAACATAAAACATCTCCGGATTCACATGTTGATTGTGTCAGTAACATGCAATATATATATATATATATATATATATATATATATATATATATATATATATATATATATATATATATATATATATGTGTCGTACCTAGTAGCCAGAACGCACTTCTTAGCCTACTATGCAAGGCCCGATTTACCTAATAAGCCAAGTTTTCCTGAATTATTATATTTTCTCTAATTTTTTCTTACGAAATGATAAAGCTACCCATTTCATTAAGTATGAGGTCAATTTTTTTTACTGGAGTTAAAATTAACGTAGATATATGACCGAACCTAACCAACCCTACCTAACCTAACCTATCTTCATAGGTTAGGTTAGGTTAGGTAGCCGAAAAAGTTAGGTTAGGTTAGGTTAGGTAGGTTAGGTAGTCGAAAAAACATTAATTCATGAAAACTTGGCTTATTAGGCAAATCGGGCCTTGCATAGTAGGCTAAGAAGTGCGTTCTGGCTACTAGGTACGACATATATATATATATATATATATATATATATATATATATATATATATATATATATATATATATATATATATATATATATATATATGAACTGAGAGCTTGCCTCAGTCTACAGTTATGAGGGTGACAGGCAACTAGTGCATGGACAGGGGAGTGTTACAGAGCTTCACTAACTACTGTGGGGGGGGAGTGGGGGGTGGAGGGGAAGTATGAGTTTCTGCACATGCGAGAAAAAGTAATGAAATAATAACTGCAGGAAATCAAAAAGACTGTCATGCACACTTGGGTCTCCGAGAGTGAGCACAGGAGCGTCTTCGGGGGGCGTCTTTTCTCCCGTTCTGGCTCCTTCCGACAGGAGGTCTGAACAGCATTCAAGGAGCCTTCTGAGATTGTGATTCGTTTCCAATGTTGTCGTCAAAACCGGGTTTCTACGTGGATTAAGTCGCAAGTTTCCTTCCCTAGCGTCTTTAGGACCTATGACCAGCATATGATACGTCTTTGAGGATTGAGGATGATAAGACCAGCTTAAAAAGCGTCTTCAGGCATAATACCAGCTTAAAAAACGTCTGTAGAACTTAAGGTCAGCTTAAAATGCATCTTTAGGCATAAAACCAGCTTAAAAAGCGTCTTTAGAACCTAGGACCAGCTTGAACAGGGTCTTTAGAAGCTAAGACCAGCTTCATAAACATCTTGATGAACTAAGACCAGTTTCTCAATTCTCTTTATGAGCTAAGCCCAGCTTCCTACACGTGTTTGGAGTTAATACCAGTTAAAAAGCGTCTTTAGGAACTAAGAAAAGCTTAAAAAGCGTCTCTGGAAGCTGAGATCGGCTTAAAAGCCTCTTTATTCACCAAGACCAGCTTAAAAAGTGCCTTTAGAAGCTAAGACTAACTTAAAAAGCATCTTAAGGAGCAAAGACCAAAATTTTTAAGTTTTTTTATGAGCTAAGGACGGCTTGTTAAGTAACGATAAGCTTCTCAAGCGTCCATAGGAGCTAAGACCGACTCCTGACGTACAGTGAGGAGTTATGCCTATTTGCAGACACGATTTAAGGAATTACACCAGTCTCCTGTCAGGCTGAAAGTGTCTTAATAAGCCTCAGGAACCTGAACTAACTCCAGCTGTGCCTTCAGGAATCTCAATGAACTCTGGCTGAGGCTTCACAAACCTCATTCAACTCCTAATAAGTAATTTCAAACGTCTCTATATGTTATGAACCAATCCCTTTCAACGAATCTGTTAATCCATATAGGTAACTTGACGAGTTTAAGTCAACTGTCAACTTAGCGGAGCGTAAGAAAGTCGCATTCATCTTACTGGAAGACGGTTCGGTTCGGGTGCTTTGATGGGGTACTACTAGAGTAAGGAAGTCCTGGGTGGTAGGTTGGTCAGGTGTGAGATGTGGGGGCAAGGGTTAAGGATCGCAGTTATCGTAGCAACTGGCACCGTAGCTATCGTAGCAACTTGAGTGGCCGTGGAATGAAGTACAGTTCCGTTGGTATATTACGAGGGGAACATGAAGCCAGAATCAGTTTTGACTAACGTCTAAAAACTAGAGATTTCAGAGAGATGTTACCAGCAGAATCACGCGGATGCTTGAACATGTTATTTAACCTATGACCAAAATACATTATGAAGCAAATGTCACGGAAAATCTCATATTTAAAAACTACAGTGTATGGCGTTGTATACATTCTCCTGTCTGGAAATCCGCATCAATGCTTATTTTTGGTATGCGAATGTGTCTTAATACTTGTCCAAGAGTTCTCATCTAAGAAATCTAAGAGCCTATCTAAGAAAACGTATCAATGTTTGTTTGAGCATGTGTACTAAGGCATACTACAGTATACCCCTGTGCCAAACAACGGAGACGCAGAAGGCATCATAAATACCTTCTAACATGTGGCCTCTCCATAACCCATCTGGCATTCCTACCACCAGAACATCTCTATAAATCATTCTTTCGCTTCTCCCCAGAAATGAGAAACCATCTCTAATGCACGGAACATTTCTCCTAATAGAATACAAAGGTTTAAATACAGGTGAAGGTGTGACAAACCTCAGTGTACAATGTAAGCTGGAAAGGAGGGGGGAAGGGACGTCTATGATGTAACTTAATATTTTGTTTTGAGGTATTAAAGACTTCTACGGCTAGATCACACCACGAGTTCTCAGAAGGGTCGTGAGCACCCATTCTTAACAAGGGTTCAAAGAGAAATGGAGAAAATATATATATATATAAACATATATATATATATGTATATATATACAGTGGACCAACTGATCAGATTTTAGTAATATACACAAAGTCATTCTCTACTGAATAAGGATCTCTATATGGCGGAGGTTTGCAAGAAGGGATACTGAGTCAAACCCTCCAATATATATACTCAAGTCTGGGGGGGTCTCTAGAACAATGAATAAACCTGGGGTCTCTAGAACAATGAATCAACCTGGGGTCTCTAGAACAATTAATTAACCTGGGGTCTCTAGAACAATTAATTAACCTGGGGGGTCTCTAGAACAATTAATTAACCTGGGGTCTCTAGAACAATTAATTAACCTGGGGTCTCTAGAACAATTAATTAACCTGGGGTCTCTAGAACAATTAATTAACCTGGGGGTCTCTAGAACAATTAATTAACCTGGGGTCTCTAGAACAATACCTGTTGTGAAATTTATAGCGGCAATCATCAGCTGCTACGATGTCCATAAGTAAGATGTATTTGGCTTTTTTGTCAAGCCCTGAGACCCGAACTTTGTAGGCAGGAAACATACGTCTGCAAGAATAATAACAGACCTTTGATAGAATATATGACAGTGATGAAAATAAACATAGGGGTTACCAAAGCAGGAGAAATAAGGACAAATATTGAGGCGGAGCATAATAAATAAAATAAGATAGTCAGCGCCAAAAAAAAATAAAAGTAACAAAGAAAACAGGAAGCATTGCGAGAAAGAAGACGGGAAGCCGGAGATGCCACACACCCAAGGCGTAATCATAAATACAGAAAATAGAAGTTTTAGGAGGATCGGGGATGGGGGGAGACACGTAGAAGTGATCTTTTGTTGCTGAAAATGGTTGTAGTTGCTGATACCTGTTGTGGAACTTATATCTACAGTCGTCAGCAGCCACGATGTCTAGTAGGAGGATGTACTTCGCCTTGGGGTCAAGTCCGGAGACTCTAAATTTCACCTGAGGAAACATTTGCCTGAAAAAATACGAAGTTTTTGTCAAGACAGATACTGAAGGATATCATGAATATTTAAAGATACCTACATGAAAAAAATTAAACAACGATAAGAGAATGTGTGATATAGGTACCTTTATGAATTATGAATACAATTCTGAATTATGAATACATGTTCCTTGTACACGTATCCCTTATACATATGAATTCGGTGGTTTGAATGGCATCGTCTAGACTCTTAAGAGTCTAGATGGTGTCTTCTGACTAAGGTAGAATCACACATCTCTTAAAGAACTCTCGTCTCATTGATCTTGACTTTGGAAGCTTGCAAAGATCATTTGTAGCTGTAAAATCGGGTTTGTTCATTCATTAAGTGCCCCATACCCATCCAGTGGGCGGTGGTGGACCCCAAACTCATCCCGTGCGCGGTGGTGGACCCCATACCCATCCAGTGGGTGGTGGTGGACCCCAAACTCATCCCGTGGGCGGTGGTGGACCCCATACTCATCCCGTGGGCGGTGGTGGACCCCATACCCATCCAGTGGGTGGTGGTGGACCCCAAACTCATCCCGTGGGCGGTGGTGGACCCCATACCCATCCAGTGGGTAGTGGTGGACCCCAAACTCATCCCGTGGGCGGTGGTGGACCCCAAACTCATCCCGTGGGCGGTGGTGGACCCCATACCCATCCAGTGGGTGGTGGTGGACCCCAAACTCATCCCGTGGGTGGTGGTGGACCCCATACCCATCCAGTGGGTGGTGGAGGACCCCATACTCATCCCGTGGGCGGTGGTGGACCCCAAACTCATCCCGTGGGCGGTGGTGGATCCCATACCCATCCCGTGGGCGGTGGTGGACCCCAAACTCATCCCGTGGGCGGTGGTGGACCCCAAACTCATCCCGTGGGCGGTGGTGGACCCCAAACTCATCCCGTGGGCGGTGGTGGACCCCATACCCATCCCGTGGGCGGTGGTGGACCCCAAACTCATCCCCTGGGCGGTGGTGGACCCCATACCCATCCCGTGGGTGGTGGTGGACCCCATACCCATCCCGTGGGCGGTGGTGGACCCCAAACTCATCCCCTGGGCGGTAGTTTACAAGGTTACAGAGGCACATAATGGTTTAATACTTGTGATATATAAAGATAATTGATATGTAGATGTATTTGTGTTAATGATTGTATATATATATACATGTGAATGTAACATTAACAATTGTGTACCTAGCTTCTAAAGATTGTCACTTGCTTAGCTAATGAACTATGGGGTTCAGTTCCTGGACCTGTAACCCCTTTCCACCACCGCCCACAGGATGGATATGGGGAGCATAATAAAGAAAGAAATTAAATTGAATTGTGCAGCTGTAAAGAGGATACCACTAATATGGTTTTGTCCTATACCCATTTTTAAAGTAATATAATTTAAAAAATTTTCAAAGGATTTAAAAGCAAATGGACACTGCAAATCCCTTACAAACTCCCAAAGCAATGATTGATGCATTTAAGAAAAGTCAAAGCAATTAATCAAGAGGGTTTTATTATCACCTTATTTTATTTGAATAATGTAAAAAATACATTAAAAATACATAGTAATGTCCTCAGGATTAGACCTGCTTTAGAAAGGTAAGCCCACTCCTGAATCTCTTGCAGGCAAGCACGCTACACTGACTCAGGTAATAAGGTGATACGAAAGAATATCTGAAGACATGTTGACCAGACCACACACTAGAAGGTGAAGGGACGACGACGTTTCGGTCTGTCCTGACTTGACTTGAGACTTGTCAATTGTGAATTGGACCACAATCGACTTGAGAATGGTCCAGGACGGACCGAAACGTCGTCGTCCCTTCACCTTCTAGTGTGTGGTCTGGTCAACATATTTCAGCCACGTTATTGTGAGTCATCGCCTGCGTCTGAAGACATGTTTAAATGATTTCTGTAAGAAATCGTCTGTTGTATACATGTATATATATATGTACATGTATGTATGAGAATGTGTACATGTATATATAACATTAATAATTTTGTAACTAGCGTCAAAAAATTGTTATTTGCTTAGCTAAACGAACTAGAGGATTCAGTTCCTGAACCGATTATGTGCCTCTGCAATCCTTTACACCCCCGCCCACGGGATGGGTATGGGGTGCATAATAAAGAAAGAAATTGAATTGAATCGTAAATAATATTAATGTGTTTGCCAGCGGGCAGCATGTAAGCGTTTGCTCCACCACAACCCAATATACATTTATTTACATACACAATATACATTTATTTACATACACAAAAAACATACGTATTCCTTACAAAACCAACTTTAAATATGATGAAACTCCAAAAAAAATCCTTGTAAATTTACTGCGTCTTATACGTCAACAAATACTGTTACTAATGATAATATTATCGACAACATTAATAACAATATATTTATTTATTTTATTTATTTATATATAAATATATATATATATATATATATATATATATATATATATATATATATATATATATATATATATATATATATATATATATATATATACAAGAAGGTACATTGGGGGGTTAACAGAGAACATAGAATTTAAGTCGAATTTACAATCTTGTAAAGCCGCTAGCACGCATAGCGTTTCGGGCAAAAGGTTAGATAACACATCTCAATAACTGGAAACTGAATATGTCCAAATTCTCAGATATAATTTAGTATAAAATGCATTATTATTTTTCTGTTGCTTCTTAC
>NC_091204.1:13283826-13429403 GCF_040958095.1 Procambarus clarkii
GTCCGTCCTAGTCAAGTCGATTGTGTTTGGTCAACATATTTCAGCCACGTTATTGTGATTCCTCGTCTGCTCGTGGATAATAACTTTTCATTCGTGGAGAGCAGAGAGGTGTATCTGGAGTCCTTCCTTTAAGGCATGTTGGTTTAATAGATAGAGCGACTGGCTACTGTGTAAACTCTAATCTGGTTTGGGGGTTCCAAGAGTACTAATGTCCAGGTGAATGAAATATAGTTGCTGACCCTAAGTGTACATGTGTTGCTCTCACTCTTCACTGTGACCTATTCCTCAACTCCCTTCGGCTGCCCATTGAGCCACAACAACACTGAATCCAACTCCAGTCAAAGAGCTGCTAGAGCTCCGTACCAAATCCCCCAGTGGCCCGGGGATGCTCATTATGGCAAACAATGAACAACAAAAATAAATATAATAATTAGCCGATATCTGTAACTCGGGGGTTGAGGGATAGGGGGCGGAGGGCGGGGTTAGGCTACCCCAGCAGCTGCGACCACGGGCCTCCCCCTCCTCCGATTCCTTCCCTCGTGCGGACCACGACCACCTCTCCCGCTCTCTCTCTCTCTCTCCTGCTCCGAGCACACACACAAGAGGTCAGTTCATCAGGGCTGAAGCAGGTGTGAACGCCCTCTATCTCTCATAGAGCCACCCAAGGGCACCACCGTAGTGGCAATTAGTAGAGCAAGATGGCCAGAGCCGATTGTTTCGAACAAGTGATCGACAATCCCGAGCTAAATTACCGGCCATTGTCTTTACTCAGTGGCCGGTTAGGGGGGGGGGGACCAAATGAAGGGAAGGGAGAGAAAAGGGAGTGTGGGAAAAGGAAAAGGTCAGAAGGAAGTAGATAGGAAGGGACAGAATTGAATGCTAGAACGACACGTATATAACAGGCAGGAAAGTTCAGATGAGAATTACATGCATCAGATAACGGAGTTTTGGAAGCAATAAGCAGGGATACAGGGAGAGAATACAGATACACACGACCAGGGAGGGATGGTACTGAAATGGGAAGAGAAAGAGAGAGAGAGAGAGAGAGAGAGAGAGAGAGAGAGAGAGAGAGAGAGAAAGAGAAAGAGAAAGAGAAAGAGAAAGAGAAAGAGAGAGAGAAAGAGAGAGAGAAAGAGAGAGAAAGAGAGAGAAAGAGAGAGAGAAAGAGAGAGAAAGAGAGAGAAAGAGAGAGAAAGAGAGAGAAAGAGAAAGAGAAAGAGAGAGAGAGAGAGAGAGAGAGAGAGAGAGAGAGAGAGAGAGAGAGAGAGAGAGAGAGAGAGAGAGAGAGAGAGAGAGAGAATATGAGGTGTAGAGGGGAAGGAAGCAGTGAGGGGAGAGAGGTGTGAGGCAGCAGGAGTCACAAGGTTGAGAGTGCCGCCTCGGCCGCCACTCTGGGTCCTCAAGACGGCACTAGACACGCCGCCACGCCACACAACACGCCCCCTTCAACACCCCCACTATGTCCCCCCCCCCCTCTCTCTCTCTCTCTCTCTCTCTCTCTCTCTCTCTCTCTCTCTCTCTCTCCACTCTCTCCACACCACGGTGCCACTCACCTGCACCGCTAACAGTCAAATGTTAAAATTTATACCTAGTGACGGGACTCAAGACAAAAATGTAACTGCTCTTTGTTGTTCCAAAGACAGCATAGCTGGAATGTGGTAATACCACATACTTCTTATATAGCGGGGGCCTGACAGCCGAGTGGACAGCGCTCGGGGCTTGTAATCCTATGATTCCGGGTTCGATCCTCGGCGGAGGCGGAAACAAATGGGCAGAGTTTCTTTCACCCTGATGCTCCAATTCATCTAGCAGTAAATAGGTACCTGGGAGATAGACAGCTGCTACGGGCTGCTTCCTGGGGATGTGTAACAAAAAGGACGCCTGGTCGAGGACCGGGCCGCGGGGACGCTAAGCCCCGAAACCTCAATCTCAAGGTAACCTCATGTTTGCCCATCCTCCTGACTTAATATTTACAGTAACGAGGATGACCATTCTACATATATTGACGTAAAACGCTATTTGAAAGTAGAAATTAATACTATTGAATTTGGACAAACTGGAAAACAAATTGTACTAAAATTGAAATGAAAACCTAACCTAACCTTCCTAGGCCTAATACACGCTACCAGAGGCCTAATATAGTACGTATATGTGCTATATTAGGCCTAGGAATATTTAAGTTTGGTTTTTAGCTTCATTGCTATCTCTATAAAGAGAATAGTACCAAATTCTACTATCTAATTGTCCGTCACGTCTTTGTATATACGACGGTGCACATAGTTACAAACAGTACTATCTAAACAGGAAGATGGGTTATAGTCTCTTACTACAACCTTACACGGGCTCGGTGCGTCTTAAGCCTCCTCATCTTATACAACTTCTTAGCATCACCTATTGTTAAGTAGTCTCGTTTCGTGGTTATCTTGAGATGATTTTGGGGCTTTAGTGTCCCCGCGGCCCGGTCCTCGACCAGGCCTCCACCCCCAGGAAGCAGCCCGTGACAGCTGACTAACTCCCAGGTACCTATTTTACTGCTAGGTAACAGGGCCATAGGGTGAAAGAAACTCTGCCCATTGTTTCTCGCCGGCGCCCGGGATCGAACCCAGGACCATAGGATCACAAGCCCAGTGTGCTGTCCGCTCGGCCGACCGGTTCCCAGATACATCTGATACATCGTGAGATACATTCCAATCTTCTCTCGAACCGCAGGAAGAAATTTCATTAGATGAGTTACATTATAAATTCCTTTTCATATACTTGGCATCCCCGCCAGAGAACCATTGATCAGAGAGAACGTTTTAAGTGTCAACGTTAAAACAATGAATAACCACTCCCAAAACAAACCCTCCCCCGCCAAAACAAACCCTCCCCCACCAAAACAAACCCTCCCCCGCCAAAACAAACCCTCCCCCGCCAAAACAAACCCTCCCCCGCCAAAACAAACCCTCCCCCGCCAAAACAAACCCTCCCCCGCCAAAACAAACCCTCCCCCGCCAAAACAAACCCTCCCCCGCCAAAACAAACCCTCCCCCGCCAAAACAAACCCTCCCCCGCCAAAACAAACCCTCCCCCGCCAAAACAAACCCTCCCCCGCCAAAACAAACCCTCCCCCGCCAAAACAAACCCTCCCCCGCCAAAACAAACCCTCCCCCGCCAAAACAAACCCTCCCCCGCCAAAACAAACCCTCCCCCGCCAAACGTTTGTCTTCAGCCAAGCTCAGTAATATTTTGAGTTCCCCATCATATTTACTTCGGAAACTGTAAAACAAAAAATATAAGCGCATTGCAGGAGACATAAAAGCATATCAGATATAATCACAGTGCACATGTCTCTCGCCAAGATTATATAACTGGGACGAAATTTTGTTGCACTCTTCATAAACCTGTGGAACTAAATTCCAAAATGTTCTCAAGGCATCAGCGCCGGGGAATTCCCCGCCTTCTGGGCCTCCAGAGGAGGAATTATGTTCAGCTCCAACAGAGGGAAAAGTTTTAGTGAAAATAGGAAAAATGTTGATGCGATTTTGTTTGCGTTTCGCATGTGAGAGCTCACTAGAGAAGAGATTCTTCATAAACACACCTCCACGACCTAAGTCATACAGAAAGAGAAACTCCTCCCAATTCTGCCTTTAACTTCGGGCAAAACAAGTGTCGGAAACGACTCGAAACTCGTGGAAGAACACTCCAACATCCTAAAAGTGTCCACCTCGCTAGCGACAATTCAGGTGGCGAGATTAGAGTCTGGCTTTGATGGCGCGTAGTGGGTCGGAAAAGCAGCTTGCAGGGAGGGCGCCGGTGATACCTCCCTAACCCGCTTAATTGGGAAACCAAGAGGGAGAACAGAATTGGGTAAAGTGCCGCGGATACTGGAAATATTACACACACACACACACACACACACACACACACACACACACACACACACACACACACACACACACACACGCACACAGAAACACACACAAACACAAACACACACACACACACACACACACACACACACACACACACACACACACACACACACACACACAAGTGGAAACTGAGTGCCCAAATGAGCCACAGATATATTAGAAAGAACTTTTTTAGTGTCAGAGTGGTTGACAAATGGAATGCATTAGGCAGTGATGTGGTGGAGGCTGACTCCATACACAGTTTCAAGTGTAGATATGACAGAGCCCGATAGGCTCAGGAACCTGTACACCTGTTGATTTACAGTCGAGAGGCGGAACCAAAGATCCGGAACTCAACCCCCGCAAGCACAAATAGGTGAGTACACACACACCATCCGTGGACGCTTGTGCCATTGTTGGGCTATTCTTACATATTGGCAGTTTTTAACCAACGTTAAAAATGCGATCTACTATGAAAAGTAATAACTCATAAATATTCACATTTTCTATACCTCGGACTCGATAGGTTAGGTGCGGTCCTTGGGTTCATACGTTTATGGTTAGAGTAGGTTATCTTGAGGTTATCTTGAGATGATTTCGGGGCTTTAGTGTCCCCGCGGCCCGGTCCTCGACCAGGCCTCCACCCCCAGGAAGCAGCCCGTGACAGCTGACTAACACCCAGGTACCTATTTTACTGCTAGGTAACTGGGGCATAAGATGAAAGAAACTCTGCCCATTGTTTCTCGCCGGCGCCCGGGATCGAACCCGGGACTACATGATCACAAGTCCAGCGTGCTGTCCGCTCGGCCGACCGGCTCCCTCTAGGGTAGGAGGTTGAATTTTTGACGGAGTGGCAAGTGATGAGAACGGCCTGTTCAAACACTCTCTTCTCCACATGTGCTTCATTTTGTTTATACACACCAGGGCCCAGATTCACGAAGCAGTTACGCAAGCACATACGAACCTGTCCATCTTTTCTCAATCTTTGGCAATCACAATCGACTTGAGAATGATCCAGGACGGACCGAAACGTCTTCGTCTCTTCACTTTCTAGTGTGTGGTCTGGTTAACATATCTCAGCCACGTTATTGTGACTCCTCGTCTGATTTCTTTGGCGGCTTTGTTTACACTTATTAAACAGTTAATGAGCTTCGAAGCACCAGGAGGCTGTTTATAACAATAACAACAGATGACTGGCAAGTTTTCACGCTTGTAAATTGTTTAATAAATGTAACCAAAGCCGTCGAAGATTGAGGAAAGATGTACACGTTCATAAGTACTTGCGTAACTGCTTCGTGAATCTGGCCCCTGTTGTAGAGTTGCTGGGGAGCTTTCCCTCCCCTACTCTTAATGGTTGTGTGATATGTTGCCTCAACAATGATCCTGGACCCACCTGTGTACCAAGAAAACAAGTTTGTCCGCGGTGTCCACCAATTTTGGTTTCTTGCTCTCATCTCCACCACCTTCATTGAGGTCATTCTTGACTCAGTCTATTTTCATGTGATTAAAATCCCTATGTATTAGAATCTTAGCCCACCTCGAACACTGTATGCAGGTTAGATTATCATTTTAAAGCACTACAAGCACCTTCAGTGGTCGATTGTTCAATAAATCACTAAACTACATGTTTAACAGGCCTCTAACCCTGTCCATGGAGGACAGAAGAAAATGTATATATGCTGGTTAGAATTGTAAATGTGTGGCTACGTCTGTGGTAGAAAAAATTTGTTATCCTCCTGGAAAGATTGCAGCTTCTAAAACGGTTGTCAGTTTCGTCTCTATTACTGCGATAATATATAGCTTTTTTTCCCCACCATATTTTGTATCTACACTTTTATTTGTAATTTTTAATGTTCTAATGGTACTCATGTCTACCATACGACTTTATATAGGCATCACATTTGAAGTGGAAAAACAATATATATATATATATATATATATATATATATATATATATATATATATATATATATATATATATATATATATATATATATATATATTATTAAATATGACCGAAAAAGTAAGATTAATAATTCTAACACGAATTTTCTCAATCTTTCGTACATTACGCTTCACTGTTGGAGGTAAATAAAAAATCACTTCTCCAAAATTCATTTTTATTTCTAGTCTGACGCGACACGGGCGCGTTTCGTAAAACTTATTACATTTTCAAAGACTTCACAAATACACAACTGATTAGAACTTGCGTTTCCCTGATTTTATATCTACATTTGAGTGAGGTGGGAAGGGTGATGTGGCATTACATTTGAGTGAGGTGGGAAGGATGATGTGGCATTAACACAAGACAGAACACTAGAGGATATTAATAGGGTATTAAAAGTATCAACACAAGACAGAACAGAAACAATGGGTATTGAATAGAAGTGTTTGTAGAAAGCCTATTGGTAAATATTTCTTGATGCTTCTATATTGGAGCGGAGTCTTGAGGTGGGTAGAATATAGTTGTGCAATAATTGGCTGTTGATTGCTGGTGTTGACTTCTTGATGTGTAGTGCCTCGCAAACGTCAAGCCGCTTGCTATCGCTGTATCTGTCGATGATTTCTGTGTTGTTTACTAGGATTTCTCTGGCGATGGGCACATGTATAAGCAAGTAGATGGGGTCGCCATGGGTTCTCCCCTAGGTGTCCTGTTTGCAAACTTCTACATGGGTACCATCGAGCAAAAAGTCTTAGTCGACATGAACTTGAAACCGGCCATATACTGCAGGTATGTTGACGACATTTTTACACAGGTACCTGATGTCAGACATCTGCAGGAGCTGAAGGAGGCATTTGAGCAGAGTTCCGTGCTGCATTTCACTTACGAGACGGAAAAGGATGGGAAGCTGCCTTTTCTAGATGTAACAGTCATGGAAAAGGGCGGAGGTTTCCACACTGCAGTCTACACAAAGGAAACAAACATAGGAATGTGCCTAAATGCCAACAGCGACTGCCCTGACAGGTACAAGAGGAGTGTTGTTAACGCATACGTCGACCGTGCTCTCAGCCACAGCTCAGAATGGAAGCAAGTCGACGAAGAACTCTGTAGGGTAAGGCAGGTCCTAGTCAATAACGGCTTCTCCAATGGTTTCATCGAAGACATCATAAGAAGGAAAGTGAAAAGCCATGCAACCTCCGAAGAGACAACTAACACAACACCTATACCCCCTATTAGACTATTTTACAGGAACTTCTTTTCCACAGCTCATAAAACAGAGGAAAGGGTCCTGAAAGATATTGTTAATAGAAACGTTATCCCTACAGACAAAAATCAGAGGATACAACTGACGATTTACTATAAAACCAGAAAAACGGCCAGCCTACTCATGAGAAACTCTCCAGACACGAAACAGAACGCTTTAAAAGAGACTAACGTCGTCTATGCCTTCAAATGCCCACTTGGGGACTGTAAGCTCCAAAAAACCCAGTATATAGGCAAGACAACAACATCTCTTTCTAGGCGTTTAACGATGCATAAACAACAGGGCTCCATTAAGGAACATATAATCTCTTCCCATAACCAAACCATCGCCAGAGAAATCCTAGTAAACAACACAGAAATCATCGACAGATACAGCGATAGCAGGCGGCTTGACGTTTGCGAGGCACTACACATCAAGAAGTCAACGCCAGCAATCAACAGCCAATTATTGCACAACTATATTCTACCCACCTCAAGACTCCGCTCCAATATAGAAGCATCAAGAAATATGGACCAATAGGCTTTCTACAAACACTTCTATTCAATACCCATTGTTTCTGTTCTGTCTTGTGTTGATACTTTTAATACCCTATTAATATCCTCTAGTGTTCTGTCTTGTGTTAATGCCACATCATCCTTCCCACCTCACTCAAATGTAATGCCACATCACCCTTCCCACCTCACTCAAATGTAGGTATAAAATCAGGGAAACGCAAGTTCTAATCAGTTGTGTATTTGTGCAACCCGTTCTCGCAAATTCGTAAAGTCAATATTGACTTATTAACTACGTGCATAGGTGATATACTAAACATAATAGATACCCCTAAAAAGACTCATAGAAAACACCGACCTTACCTAACCTTGTTAGTATCTTAAGATAAGCATCTTATTGCTTCGTAATTACAATTATTACTTAACCTATACCTATTATAGGTTAGGTAATAATTGTAATTACGAAGCAATAAGATGCTTATCTTAAGATACTAACAAGGTTAGGTAAGGTCGGTGTTTTCTATGAATCTTTTTAAGGGTATCTATTATGTTAAGTATGTCACCTATGCACATATTTAATAAGTCAATATTGACTTATTAAATTTGCGAGAACGGGTTGATTTGTGAAGTCTTTGAAAATGTAATAAGTTTTACGAAACGCGCCCGTGTCGCGTCAGACTAGAAATAAAAATGAATTTTGGAGAAGTGATTTTTTATTTACCTCCAACAGTGAAGCGTAATGTACGAAAGATTGAGAAAATTCGTGTTAGAATTATTAATCTTACTTTTTCGGTCATATTTAATAATATATGTCTACAGGAAAGACTGCTAATATATATATATATATATATATATATATATATATATATATATATATATATATATATATATATATATATATATATATATATATATATATATATATATGACAATGTCAGACCACGGAGGAAAAATGAAACATCTTTGACCTTCTGAAGATGTATTTAATATACGAAAGTACTTAAGAAAATTTCCTGTTTCATTTTTCCTCCGTGGTCTGACATTGTCACATTCTTAATCACGTGTTTATTTTCGTGATATACACACACACATATATATATATATATATATATATATATATATATATATATATATATATATATATATATATATATATATATATATATATATAATACAATAGTTATAAGATGAGAGTGATGGCGTGTTACAGGGGAGACCAGGAGAGTCCGTCCATAATATATTTCCATGTCAAGATACAGTGTTGACACAGCAACTCATTAATTCCCTGAATAAACACGACCTTGGCATCTCCTCTTTAGATTTTAACAATGAATTTTATCTACAGCGAAAAATCTTTCCTCACACTTTGTATACATTATTGTACTGCCCATTTAACTGATTTTTTGATGCAATTACATAAGAGTACACCATTCTGATGACATTAATTCTAGTCCACTCCAAATGGCAACTCATCTTCAAGTCAGTCGAACAATTCACGATGAAGTATGAAATGAGTCTGCCCTTGACGGCCTGTCTACAGTCTCTCACACAGTGTTCCAGCCTGCCTACACTCTCCCACACAGTGTTCCAGCCTGCCTACACTCTCCCACACGGTGTTCCAGCCTGCCTACACTCTCCCACACAGTGTTCCAGCCTGCCTACACTCTCCCACACGGTGTTCCAGCCTGCCTACACTCTCCCACACGGTGTTCCAGCCTGCCTACACTCTCCCACACAGTGTTCCAGCCTGCCTACACCCTCCCACACGGTGTTCCAGCCTGCCTACACTCTCCCACACGGTGTTCCAGCCTGCCTACACTCTCCCACACGGTGTTCCAGCCTGTCTACACTCTCCCACACGGTGTTCCAGCCTGTCTACACTCTCCCACACGGTGTTCCAGCCTGCCTACACTCTCCCACACGGTGTTCCAGCCTGCCTACACTCTCCCACACGGTGTTCCAGCCTGCATACACTCTCCCACACTGTGTTCCAGCCTGCCTACACTCTCCCACACGGTGTTCCAGCCTGTCTACACTCTCCCACACGGTGTTCCAGCCTGTCTACACTCTCCCACACGGTGTTCCAGCCTGTCTACACTCTCCCACACGGTGCTCCAGCCTGTCTACACTCTCCCACACGGTGTTCCAGCCTGTCTACACTCTCCCACACGGTGTTCCAGCCTGTCTACACTCTCCCACACGGTGTTCCAGCCTGTCTACACTCTCCCACACGGTGTTCCAGCCTGTCTACACCCTCCCACACGGTGTTCCAGCCTGTCTACACTCTCTCACACGGTGTTCCAGCCTGTCTACACCCTCCCACAGTGTTCCAGCCGGCCTTCACTTGCTAGGCCCAATCGCTCTGAGCATTGCTTTTTTGTCTGTGTTGTAGATAATATTATATATATATATATATATATATATATATATATATATATATATATATATATATATATATATATATATATATATATATTTCATTTCACATGTGAGAAATGTTTCACTGAAGAATACATAACATGTATTAGCTTCCAAATTCCACATAGGATTACCTGGCGTGGTAGTGAGGCTCCCCACAGCTCGCTGCTATCACACTTTTTGTCTCCCCTTCACATTGTCCCATTTAAGGGGATCATCCTGTTGAGAAAAGGCGCCAAACCCGACCACTTTACCCGACGAAACCATTGAAAAGGGCGCCAAATCTCGCGCTTCTCCGCCCGACACACACACACGCTTTTGGTGTAAAGCTGACACATGCTCGCGCGCACCCACGCGCGCACACAAGCTCGCACGCAAGCACGCACTCCCAGAGTTGAGAGGTATGAGTTACGAGGAAAGGCTACGGGAGCTAAACCTCACGCCCCTAGAAGACAGAAGAGTAAGGGATATAAAAGGAAGGCCCTCTTCCCTATACTTCTTCTTCTTAGGGAAGGAACTTCCCTATAAAGGGAAGGCATGATCACAACTTACACAATTCTCAGGGGAATTGACAGGGACAAGCTATTTAGCACGGGTGGTACGCGAACAAGGGAACACAGGTGGAAACTGAGTACCCAAATGAGCCACAGAGATACTAAAAATAATTTTTCAGTGTCAGGACAGTTAAAAAATAAGAGCCCAATAGCCTCAGGAATCTGTACACCAGTTGATAGACAATTGAGAGTCGGGAGCCGAAGCTCAACCCCCGCAAGCACAACTAGGTGAGTACACACACACGCATTCAATTTTTTTTCTTCCTATAAACACAAAAAATGTCATTTTTATAGGAAATAGGAAACAAACTCCATATACATAATTGGCATTTTGAATCAAATGACTTTGCCCATCCCATTCGACTCTAGTAGATAGTCAGGAGAAATCAGCTGCTGGAGTAAGAGGAGGACTCCAGTAGCCAATGTGGGAACCGACCTGTGAGATTTATATTTATTTAATTTATATGAATTTATATTTACGTTAATTTGTATACTTCGATAGCAATTTGTATAATGATAAGTGGACTGTATTTCTGCAATAATCTCTTAATCTCACAAATCGATCCTCTACACATTAGGGGGGGTTTATATTACACATATGCAGCCAATCAAATTACAGTAATAGCTACATACATTGATGAGGTTCCTTCTCTTATAGTACAGCAGGTTAGTCCACCAGGTATAACTAGAGTGTAGACACCAAATTATCCTCTTTGAGGTAGCTTCTATCACCCAGTAACTGGTGCACATAATCTTGCATCCTCGTCTTGACCTGTCAAAAGTGCGCTAGCTGTGAAGCCAGAATCCTATATATGACAAGCTATATCAGAGAAAACACTATACAGTACATGGAACATTAAAGACCTGGCTTAATTACCTTTAGTATGAGGCGATTTCGCGTTCTAACCGGCTAACCCTATATCCTGACATTAATGGCCATAAATGAATGATAAACGGGTTTCGGATAGACACTTAACTTGTATTTGTAGACAGCGTGTTGACAATGGTACACCTTTGGGTTCCATAACACTACGTCCAAGTAAATTTAACAGGAGCCGAATTTGCTCCCGTGTGAGCCTCTGGTCTCATAAACAACAATGGCTGCCCTCCTTCCCCACTGACGCCTGGCCTACTTTGTCCAGATTTCAGAAAGTGATAGAAGGGTCACATTTACTCTACTTTAATATTGATAATTAAGTTAATTTATATAAGATGTTTTTATGATGGTAAAGTCCAAAGACTAATGTATTTAAGAATAATTCCCACCATAATAGGTGGTGAATTATAATAGTATGTGGTGATGATATCCCGTTTTCTTTAGACGGTAATTCCACTACAAGTTACGTTTTCTATGGGTAACTTGTTGGTAATACAGCAGCACTTATTATCTGTCTGTATATTATTAAATGGTGTCGGATTTTCCGACATAATTCCCCAGGGGCTGCTCACGGGTCGAAGTCCTAATTAGAACAGACGAACACCGATACTCCTCCTTCGAATTATTAGATTAATTTGCTGTTAGTAGTTAGTAATCACACATTTGTGTGTCTGTTCGTACAGGACGGATGTCCCGTACTAGAGTTGCAAGGGTTAGAAGTCTAATGCGATTTCATTTCCCTGTCAACTCTTGAAAGGCTAATATTCAAGCCTTATTACATATTATTTAACCCAGAAGACTGAATGTGATCAAGTACTACAGTCAAGTATGATTCAGGGACTGCAGTGAGATCAGTGACATTAGATATAACTTGAAGTTTCTTCAGGTAACTGGTCACTGATATATAAACACTGAGGCCCATGGAATACATCTTGATTAAATAATAAATGTATCAAATCAGTCATCAGATTTACTGGGGTTTAATTTAATTAATTGATTCAGAGGATTGAATAGCTCATCATTAAAGTAAAGTATGGTTCTGAGACTGCAGTGGGTTCAGTGACATTGGTCGCAGTGACTTGTAGCTGCTTAAGCTACTGTTCACTGATTTGCCACTGAGGCCTCATGAACTCATCTCCAGCTTCAAATGATGATACTAACATCAACCTCTGTTACTATAGTCAGCTGTAATCTCCTTAGTATAATGCTACTGGAGAAATATAATCAGCTGACATATTTAGATTTCTATTGGTATTGTTTATCTGCAGGCATAGGTCTCCTCAGGCTTGATACTGGGCCTGAGAGTAATTTACCTCCTGCAGAGTTTAACATGGTTATACCCTGATATTTAGTAGGGCTACCGATGAATCGATGACAATAGTCTGTCCCTACAAGGAGACCGAAGTCGGTGAGGTGATCAGACTTAATATTATCTGCCAATTTTATTCCTCTATTTCTCAGGAATTTGGCTGTTGCTCTCAGACCTTGAACTTGTAGGTCTACTGGTATTTTGTCCACCACAATGGCTTGTACTCGACAGATGTACCTGCCTAAACGTACTGATGGTTGTACCACCTGGTAGACTTGAGGTCCTGCATCTGTTACAAACCCTGAGATGTTGAATGACATCTGGGCTACAGGCCTTAATTGTAGTTCATCTGCCAACTTTTTAGTGATATATGTTCTCTGGGATCCTTGGTCAAACAACCCTCGGGTATGGACCTTGGCCCTCTTATTCAGGATGGTAATTTGGGCAGTAGGCAAAGTCGTATTACCTTTAGACTTTGCCGATTGGACACTCTTTGTTTGTTGCACCTTGCAGTACTGTACTGTGGTGGGAATGCTATCTTCCACCTTGGGGTTTGGAGACGTTGTTTTGGTGTCTCTGCACAATGCTGCATGGTGCTGACCTTTGTTACACCTATTACAGGTGTGTAATTGGGTCTCACAGTCGTTGATGTTATGTTTCCTGAGGCACCTCGTGCAATGTTGCAAATCTTTGAGTCGCTCAACACGGGCGTCACTATCAGGAAAATTAGAGCAGTGGTACATTGAATGTTTCTCATTGCAGAACAAACATGTTCCATAGCTTCCTGTACCCTTTGGTGTCATGTTCTTGGGTGACACAGTAACTATAGGCTTGGAGGGTCCCACTGCATATACGCCCACACTGCCACTGTTCCACTTTGGTGTTGAATTATATTGTCTAGATTGATTTGGAGTACCTTTGGTACTCTGTGGTTTACTATTATTAGTTTCTGAGGGTTTACTTGGTGGTTTTAATTTGTCATGTGTTCGTAATTGATGAACTACTGACTTTAAACCTTCAGATATTTCATTCATGGCTAAGATGCTTTTATTGTAATGAGCACTCATTTGTCTCAATATGTCCCTAGGTATTTTCTCCTGGACAATTATTTTCAAGACCCACTCAGCCCCGTTTGTATCTGCTGTCAGGCTGAGGGCATTGATCAGTGATTCTACCTCCAGCTTGAAGACTTGGAGTGAATCAGCTGAAGCCTCCGGTGGGGGTAAATGCAACAGCTCATGAACTAAATGTGATGTTCTTACTTCTGGATCAGCATAATTATCCTTGAGGAGTTTTACTGCCAGATCATAGCCATCATTAGTTAATCTCAGATGGGATACTACTGTTTTAGCCTCACCTGATAATTGACCTTGCAAATAAGAGAATTTACTACTCTTTGGTAAAGATTGTTTTGAGTCTACAAGGTCAACGAATTTGTTCCAAAATTCGTCCCAATCTTCCTCATCTTTTCCTGAGAAAGTGGGTAAATTAATTGGAGGGAGTCGAGCTTCTGCTTGACTCGTATTAGATGCAACTGTTGTTGTTGTTGCTGTTGCCTTGTTCTGGGCAATTAATTTGACATAAGGCAGTAACGTGGCCTGAGTGTGATCTTCATAATTCGCAAGATCAACCATAATGTCGTCTATTTCTGTTTCTGATAAATTGGTATTGGCAAGTTCAGCCACATATGTTGCTATTTGACATTTGATTTGCTCAAATTTACCTGCAGCTGCTTGATAATAGCTTTCCAGGTCAGCATAATCAACTGTTGATTGTTGTGACAAATCTTCACATTTCTTGATCTGTCTTGTTAAGTGGCCTTTAAGACCTGCAAGGGTTCTTTTCATTCTCCCTGCATTATCCATACTGGCTCGTTGGTGAAGCCTTGTGGGACTTGTACTTGGGCTGCTCATAATACTGAACAAGCACTGATGGTAGCCTAGGGTAAATTCTGAACTCACTAGGCAATAATCCTACCTCTACTAGAGGTTAGCACTTAAAATTAATACACATTATATATATACAATCATCCACACTAATGATTTGAGTGATAAACCAGTGTCACTGGAAGTACCTTTAGGTTAGCTCTTCTATATCACCCTAGGATGGTAGAGACACTAATTAATCACTCAAAGGTGTAATGATCATAAGTAAATTATTATATATACAACTCAACTCGAGTTGATAAAAATTACACCCAAAATAGGGTCTGGACCATTCATTAATGGTGTTAGGTTGTTCAATATAGTACAACTGACTATAGTAATAATGGGACTAGGATGAACGATAATAGTTCAACTAGTCAATGGTTTTATCCTACCCTGTTGTGGGTTGGCAATTAGTAAATATTATACTGTGATCACTAGTGCAATATATATTAAATAATTCTCTATTTGGAGAAATAATATACACAATTATTGATAATAGCCTCTTAATTAGCCTCTATGAAACTTCTAATATTATCTAGAAGTATTAAATATTATTAGTGACCTCGCGAAATAAACTCCACAAAATTCGTAGATAATCTCTCGCGAAATGTAACACCACGAAATCCGTGAACAATCTCGCGAAGACACAGTCACTAATTTGGCTGGATTCTATATTAGCGCTGTCATTTCACGAAATAACACGCCACCAAATATCTGTGGGTGTGCATGAAACCGCTGACGAAGCTGAACTGGGCTGAGGGAGGCTCCTGAGCTCCCTCGAGGCTACGCTGCCGTCTTGACTGCTGGCTTTGTTTAAATAACACTGCACTAGTATATTTAATGAATCCACTGGATAACTGGTTCATCCGGTACTAAGATGACCAAATGTGGGTTCAAAGGATCAAATAATCCGTCATCCGGTTCGAAGATGACCAAATAATGTGGGAACCGACCTGTGAGATTTATATTTATTTAATTTATATGAATTTATATTTACGTTAATTTGTATACTTCGATAGCAATTTGTATAATGATAAGTGGACTGTATTTCTGCAATAATCTCTTAATCTCACAAATCGATCCTCTACACATTAGGGGGGGTTTATATTACACATATGCAGCCAATCAAATTACAGTAATAGCTACATACATTGATGAGGTTCCTTCTCTTATAGTACAGCAGGTTAGTCCACCAGGTATAACTAGAGTGTAGACACCAAATTATCCTCTTTGAGGTAGCTTCTATCACCCAGTAACTGGTGCACATAATCTTGCATCCTCGTCTTGACCTGTCAAAAGTGCGCTAGCTGTGAAGCCAGAATCCTATATATGACAAGCTATATCAGAGAAAACACTATACAGTACATGGAACATTAAAGACCTGGCTTAATTACCTTTAGTATGAGGCGATTTCGCGTTCTAACCGGCTAACCCTATATCCTGACATTAATGGCCATAAATGAATGATAAACGGGTTTCGGATAGACACTTAACTTGTATTTGTAGACAGCGTGTTGACAATGGTACACCTTTGGGTTCCATAACACTACGTCCAAGTAAATTTAACAGGAGCCGAATTTGCTCCCGTGTGAGCCTCTGGTCTCATAAACAACAATGGCTGCCCTCCTTCCCCACTGACGCCTGGCCTACTTTGTCCAGATTTCAGAAAGTGATAGAAGGGTCACATTTACTCTACTTTAATATTGATAATTAAGTTAATTTATATAAGATGTTTTTATGATGGTAAAGTCCAAAGACTAATGTATTTAAGAATAATTCCCACCATAATAGGTGGTGAATTATAATAGTATGTGGTGATGATATCCCGTTTTCTTTAGACGGTAATTCCACTACAAGTTACGTTTTCTATGGGTAACTTGTTGGTAATACAGCAGCACTTATTATCTGTCTGTATATTATTAAATGGTGTCGGATTTTCCGACAGCCAAACAGATGGGTGAGTGCGGTTCGCGGCATGGGCCTGGACGAGAAGTAGGGAGGATAGCTTAATCAAGTCTAAAGGAGGGGATTTGGATGGCATTATCCTCACATCCTGAAGGGATGGAGATCTTTACATAAAAAACGCTAATGGGGGAGAGATGCGGAGAGTGGCCTGAGAGCTCCTGATGCTTTGAGCTTTGGAGAGGCCATTTTGGAAAAAAATATATTTTTTTTCCACGCTCCACAATTCCTTGTGTCTGAATGATCTCTCCTTCAAAAATGAAGTCGCCAGCTGAGGCCCCCGAGGGGGGAAGTGTGTGCACGAGCTGTAGGGAAAAATCCTGACGAAGGCCGCCATAATCTAACCCGTAATGAGTTATTTTGGTGATAAATACAGCTTATTGAGCGGCCATCGGCCGCCACGCCGCCCTATCGAGGGCCAGGCGGCGACGGCTAACTGACCGCGTGTTTGCCTCGCTTCAAAGGGATCGCAAATCAAATCTGTGAAGGGATGTCGGTTTCGGGAATAAGAGGTGTTGAAGGTGTGTGTGTGTGTGTGTGTGTGTGTGTGTGTGTGTGTGTGTGTGTGTGTGTGTGTGTGTGTGTGTGTGTGTGTGTGTGTGTGTGTGTGTGTGTGTGTGCGTGCGTGCGTGCGTGCGTGCGTGCGTGCGTGCGTGCGTGCGTGCGTGCGTGCGTGCGTGCGTGCGTGTGTCTCGAACCATCTCATTACTCCAATTGATTTTCTCATAGATTTATATCAACTTAGTGTGATTTCTTTGTGAATAATAGAGGTAATAATAATAATAATATAGGAATATATATTGAGTATAAAAATAATAATAATAATAATCAAAACAATGTACACGTCAAATTGGGTGACCCACACGACAAACGAGTCGTGGATCATGAGCAAGAAATAAGTTCTTTAATGACTTTATTGAACTTCACGCATGAAAAATATTAATAAAGTCTGAATATAATGAAGATTAAATATATAGCCATTACAATAAGATATTCGGTTTTAAATGATATAACTAAAAACAAAATCGTTGGACTTTTTCCTTATGGATAAAGTCCTTGACAGCTGTGTTCCTGAAGCTGCTGAGGTTGGCTCTTGTTCTGCTGAAGCTGCTGTTGATAACAGTAAAGTTGCTTTTGATGATACTGATGATGACGTGTTTCATCTGATTACCGGTGATGATGAATTGATTATGCTGGTGTTATATATATGTGCTTCAGCCTACAGTTTAGACCTATTGTCTTATGTATGACCCTCTGTCCTGCGTGACAGTGAATACCAGCATTATCCTCACTTTAATAAGACTATCAAAATCCTCAGATTAGGCAAAATTGTAATTAATTTTGTCAATAAAGATGTTAATAATAAAATGGTGTTATTGGTGCACTATGGAGCGGGCGGCCACGCGCCACCTCCTGTGGGCGGGTGGCGTCTGGCGCGGTCAGTCTCCGAACTGCCTGCTGGGGGAGCAGCCATTGGTCAATGGCTCCCTCTACCTCCTCCCTCCCCACCATCCAAGCCTCATGTCCGCCCGCCATTATTATTAACACCTGCCTAGTGTATTTGTTGATGGGTTGTGTTGGATCCTGTGTTGGGGTGTAGGGCACTTACAGAGGTGTATTGGGAAGGGTGTATTGAGGCTTGTTAGGGCGTGAGTGAAGTGACCTGGAGGAGTAGGAGAGGTAGAGTGTATGTAAAAAAAGGATTTAGGGGATTTAGGGTGAGCTTTACACGAGTAAGTGTGAGCTCTAGTATGAGGAACTGTGGGTGTGATGAACGTATCGAGCTGTTAGCTCTTGGACCCCGCCTTTCTCACCGTTAGTTGTTGTGAAAAACTGACTCCCGACCTGATTTACCTCTAATACATATGTCTACTACATGTATATCTCTCACACACACATCCCCAGGATGCAGCCCGTAGCAGCTGTTAAATTACCAGACATCTATTGCTGCTAGGTGAACAGGTGCATCAGATGAAACAAACTCTGCCAATTTGTTTCCGCCATCGCCAGAAATCGATCCCCGGACCCTAGGACTACGAATCCCGAGCGCTGTCCACTCAGCCGTTAGGCCCCTGATCACAAAAACACTGATCCAAGTATGCAGAAAAACCACATGTGAAAACTAGAGAATGCTTAACGTGTTTTCGGCTAATTCGCCTTCATCAGAGCAGAGTAGAATGAACATTCTTTTTCGTTTTGGTAGGGACGCGAGTCTTATTTTCCTCGGCTTCACCCCTTTTATATGAGTAGAATGAACATTCTACTCTCTGTACTGACTCCCGACCTGATTCTACTCTGTTCTGATGAAGGAGAATTAGCCGAAAACGCGTTAAGCATTCTCTATTTTTCACATGTGGTTTTTCTGCATATATATATATATATATATATATATATATATATATATATATATATATATATACCACGGAGGAAGAACTGAAACAGGAATTTCCTTACCTCAACCTAACGTAAACCTATGGCGCATGAAGGTGAGGGTGTGCCAGGGGTACAGATGTGTGGGTGTACTTGGAACATGTGAGTGAAGAGGCAGAGTGTGAGTGTGTGTACTGGGTGTATAGGGTGCGTGAGAGAGGTGTGGGGAGGGGGGAAGGGGAGAGAAGGACTGACTGACTGACTGACTGACTGACTGACTGACTGACTGACTGACTGACTGAGAGAGAGAGAGAGAGAGAGAGAGAGAGAGAGAGAGAGAGAGAGAGAGAGAGAGAGAGAGAGAGAGAGAGAGAGAGAGAGAGAGAGTCAGCAATCTCATCAAGAGTGTTGATGTGTGAAGGAGACTGCGAGCGGCCAGAACGTTTGAAGGATGGTTTCATTGATCCAGTTGAGACACACTTCTTCACACCTGCCTCGCACCCACACACACACACACACACGCACACGCAAACACACACGCACGCGTACACACACACACGCACGTTTATACAAACATTTAGCACAATATTTTTAAAAGCTGGGTTTATGTATGTTGGATATATTTAATATTAATACAGCATTATGTTGTGTCTGTATGTATTCACCTAGTTACGCTTGCGGAGGGTTGAGCTCTGCTCTTTCGGCCCGCCTCTTAACTGTCAATCAACTGTTACTAACTACTATTAACTATTTTTTCACACACACACACACACACACACACACACACACACACACACACACACACACACACACACACACACACACACACACACACACACACACACAAACACACACACACACACACACACACACACACACACACACACACACACACACACACACACACACACACACACACAAGGGGGCCTGGTAGCCTGGTGGATAGCGCGCAGGACTCGTAATTCTGTGGCGCGGGTTTGATTCCCACACCAGGCAGAAACAAATGGGTAAAGTTTCTTTCGCCCCGAATGCCCCTGTTATCTAGCAGTAAATAGGTACCTGGGAGTTAGTCAGCTGTCACGGGCTGCTTCCCGGGGGGTGTGTGGTGTGGAAAAAAAGAAGTTAGTAAACAGTTGATTGACAGTTGAGAGGCGGGCCGAAAGAGCAAAGCTCAACCCCCGCAAAACACAACTAGGTGAACACACACAGGAAGCAGCCGTCTAATAGCTGTCTAACTCCCGGGTACCTATTTATTGCTAGGCAAACAGGGGAATCAGAGTGAAAGCAGAAACTTTGCCCATTAGTTTCCGCTATCGCCGAGGATCAATCCCCGGGCCACAGGACTACGAATCGCTATCCACTCGGCTAGCTGTCAGGCCCCTGTGAAAGTGTGTGTGTGTGTGTGTGTGTGTGTGTGTGTGTGTGTGTGTGTGTGTGTGTGTGTGTGTGTGTGTGTGTGTGTGTGTGTGTGTGTGTGATGACAGAGTAATGCGGCAGGAGCTACGCTACACAACAATGCTGGACTCCAGATTCTCGGCGTGGCCAAAATGAAGGAAGAACCAATGCTCCTCTCAAGGCTGACGGCACAAAAGTCTACTGAAACAGAGGAGGAGGAAAAAGAAGAGAAGAAGCAGAGGAAGAGGATGGCAACGAGAAAAAAGAAGGAAACGAATAAATGCAGAAGATGATAATAATAAACAAAATAAAAAGAACAAGATACACACGAAAAAAAAGTGAAAAGAGACGAAGAAGATGCAGAAGAAAGAGTTTCTTTCCTTAGGACATGATAAAGCAACATGTTGAGGAGTCCCTGTAATACTTCGGCACTCTCTCACTCTCTCTCACACCCCCCCCCCCCCAGCCTCTCCCTCCCTCCCCCTCCCCCCCTCCTCACGGAATGTCCACGCCTTCTTTTGTGTCTCCCCTACGCCGCCCCTCTCTCATCGTCCCCCACTCCTTTGCGCATCGCCCCTTCTTCTCTTTTGCGTATTGCACTCTCAATCCTCTTCTGCGAGTTCCACCGTCACCCCCTTCTTCTCTCCCTCTCTTTGTACACACACACACCATATATATATATATATATATATATATATATATATATATATATATATATATATATATATATATATATATATATATATATATATATATATATATATATATATATATATATATGTTTAGATCAGCGCTCCCTCAGAGTGGCGGCTGCATGCAGGCCCGGAGCCTTCCCTGCCAGGCACCAAAACTGACACTTGAAGCCCGTCGTTGAAAACCTTTGGATGGCACCTCGGGCCCGGGATCACAGAGCTGGGCCTGAGCTTCATAGCCTGGCAGGGGGCCCCCCTATATCCACCCCCTCCACCCTCCACCCTCCTATATCTCTCGCTTTATTTCCCCCCACACTTGATTAAAAAGGATTTAGTTGTTTTCCAGACGGCGTAAAGGTCACCTGGAAACCCTGCAATACCGCCAAAATAATAATAAATAAATAAATAAATAAAATAGAAAACCTACAGGACGAATCATTCTGACCGACTCCGCTCAATTATGACACCGAACGCATAAATAGTCACGCAATGCGTCCCAACACGCACGCATTTCGTGACAAAAAACTTCCCCCCCGTCAATCTCACACCTTTAAAAATGTTCGACTCTCGTGACCACGAGGAGAGAGAGCGAGTGAGTCAGGCGTCACATATTACAGCAGGAAACACAAGTGATATTACATTAGTATCCCCCGCATCTGGCATGCAAGGAGAAGGAGGGGAGGGGAAGGGGGGGAGGAAGAAAGGGGGGCGCCGCTCCCTCCTTCCCCATAGCATGTATCGGGAACTGGTCGCGCTGGGAATTGGTAATGGGAATCTCGCGTGGGGAGGCGAGGGGATGTGTGGTCCGCTCCACTCGTAGTCAGATACACCGCCCAGGGGCTCCAGATGTGGCTAGATACACCACTTAGGGCTTCAGGTGTGGCCAGATACACCACTTAGGGCTTCAGGTGTGGCCAGATACACCACTTAGGGCTTCAGGTGTGGCCAGATACACCACTTAGGGCTTCAGGTGTGGCCAGATACACCACTTAGGGCTCCAGGTGTGGCAAGCTACACCACTTAGGGCTTCAGGTGTGGCCAGATACATCGCCCAGTTACAGCCCCGCTCCTGTGCCAGGTAAGTCCACTACGGGCTCACCATAGCCCGTGCTACTTCCAACTTTTCGTTCCGAGTAGCTGAATCTCAAACAACTACAACAACAAGCGGCCCAGGGACCACAGATGTAGCCAGACACAACCCAGAACGCGTGGTGTAGCTAGGCCTACGTTCAGCGCCCACTCTGAAGCCTAAACCAACCTCTCCTCATAAAGACTTCAAGATAATATTCAGAAACAAACATCTATTTCCACAACCATTGCCACTATCGGTCTCTAACTCGGCAAAACATTCGCTGTACAAACTGATACCTCATTTACATACTGCATTGTTCAGTTAAAAAATTAAAGAATAAAAAAAAAATATATATATATATATATATATATATATATATATATATATATATATATATATATATATATATATATATATATAATATATATATATATATATATATATATATATATATATATATAATATATATATATATATATATATATATATATATATATATATAATTATATATATATATATATATATATATATATATATATATATATATATATAATATATAATATATATAATATATATATATATATATAATTATATATATATATATATATATATATAATTATATATATATATATATATATATATATATATATATATATATATATATATATATATAATTTTGAACATTTCGGGAAGATTTTGGCCACGGGGGAAAAATCTGCTATTATTTACGAAATGTTCTTCAGAAACCCCTGGAGTTTAACCCCTACACAAAACGCTCCATACACAAAACACACACTGACAGGGCCATTCAAAACAACAAACTTAAGTGTGCGCTAAAGGGCTGGTTACTTCCGCTGGAGCCGTCAATTTCGTACCAAAACAGTGTTTATCTAACCACTAAGCTTTCAGACCTTAAAACTCCGCCAAGATAAAGACAAAACAAATAAAACAGATGACAAAATTTCAACAAAATAATAAGTAAATATATATCAATAATTCGTCATAACGCAATAAAAATACCAACAAAAGTAATCCACAAATAATAAATCAGAAAATAAATATACTATAATTAAATTTTGAGAATTAATTTAATATGAAATAATTTCCCTTTTTATATAAAAGATTAGTTTACTACAAAAGTGGCTTTCAAAATGTAATGCTGTGAATTGTTTTTCCTACACTGAACTATTTAAAATACACTACTCTCTGTAATTTTGTGTAATAATATATAATAATCTATAGTGATTATATCTATATAATAGTCTATAATCTTAATATATAAATATTGTTTTGACAGAACTTCTGATCATGTCAGTTACCTAAATAAGAATTTTTCTGACACAAATTCTTAAGTATTGCAGAGAGATTATTTATTTAAATAATTTTCCAATTATCATTATTTATATGAATCATAATATTTAATACAAATTATAGGAACATAATCCTTATTAAGATTATATATATATATATATATATATATATATATATATATATATATATATATATAATTATTAAAATTATATACGATTACATCCTTAATTATTAGTAATAATGATTACCGATAATAGTTTTCCTTGTGATTATACATTAATCATTATAAATAATATTATTCATCATCACTCATAATCTATAATTTCCATCTATTATATTCTCAAATCAATAACAATGATATAATATTTTCATCAATAATAACCGAACACGGTCTATAATTACTGTATTACAAATAAAAAATAATGAGTACCACTGTTAGTTATCAATTATTATTATATATAACCCGCTTGTATATTTATTGGTTATAATCAACAATAATCATTAACTATAATCAGTATCTATACTAATGTGTCATAATCACCAAAAATAATTAAAAATATAACCAACTACAATAATTGTTTGAAATGTAGATAAGTTGCTTATCCATATTGATTAGATATATTAATCTATAATGATGATATTAATCTGATGAATTAGAGAATTAGAATAATCCAAAAAGAATTTAAAGATGTACTGTAAATCCTAGCCTATCCCTTTCCCTTTCTACACCTCTTCCCTCTTTCATAACGCCATCCCCTCCCTTTCCCTCCTCTGGAACAGCTGGTGACCAGGTAGAAAGGCTTGCAGCGATGCGCAGATGGTGTCTATCCCACAGGAAGGGACGGAAGATAGAGGCCAGAAAGGGTGGATAGTCGCCCCAGGTATAGGCCAGGTAGGATGGATAGTAGCCCAGGTATAGGTCAGGTAGGGTGGACAGTAGCCCAGGTATAGGCCAGGCAGGGTGGATAGTAGCCCAGGTATAGGTCAGTTAGGATGGATAGTAGCCCAGGTATAGGTCAGGCAGGGTGGATAGTAGCCCAGGTATAGGTCAGGCAGGGTGGATAGTAGCCCAGGTATAGGTCAGTTAGGACGGATAGTACCCCAGGTCAGGCAGGACCAGGGGTGGATAGTAGCCCAGGTATAGGTCAGGCAGGACCAGGGGTGGATAGTAGCACAGGTGGTGGTCAGGGAGGACCGGGACAGGATAGAAGGGCGTGAGGAAAGGAAAAACGAGGGGGGGAATAATGAGGAGGGGAGGGAGGGACATGCATGGTTAGTGAGATGAAAGAAGAAGGGGAACCAGGAAGGGAGAGATGGGGAGGGTGTGGTAGTGGTGTAAGTGCTGTTGGGATATATCCTTGGGTGCTACAGTGGTACGTGGTGGATACTGGGCCCCTGTGCCAGGTAAGTCCACGATGGGCTCACCATAGCCCGTGCTACTTGCCCCGCTCCTGTGCCAGGTAAGTCCACTACGGGCTCACCATAGCCCGTGCTACTTGCCCCGCTCATGTGCCAGGTAAGTCCACTACGGGCTCACCATAGCCCGTGCTACTTGCCCCGCTCCTGTGCCAGGTAAGTCCACTACGGGCTCACCATAGCCCGTGCTACTTGCCCCGCTCCTGTGCCAGGTAAGTTACGGGCTCACCATAGCCCGGGCTACTTGGAACTTGTTCCGAGTAGCTGAATCTATAACAACAACACCATGGTACGTGTGGGTGCTACAATGGTAAGTGTTGTGGTGGAAAGTAGTCTGTTTGTGTAAGCCTTCCCCCCCCCCCTCCCTCTGCTACTTAAGATGATATGTCTATTGACGGTGGAAGGGGCAAAAGAGGGGAATAGTTTGTATCTATATACATATGTTATGGGTCGTAAGCCTGGGGGCATAGCTCATACTGACCCCGAAAGTAACAAGGTTTAGGTTTGTCTGATGTAGCCTCCAGCCTCTCACCATCCCCTAACCACAGTCCCTCAATCATTCCACCCAGGGGGTAGAAATGCATTCATCTATCAGTGCCTACGATGTGCAAGATTCGGCTCTTGGTATCCGCCTCCTAGCTACTGGTACACAATGCTTTTATATCTCTCAAAGGTATCGTTTTCTATGCTACTGGTATTTGTTTTCAGTTTATAACACCTGGGAGAATATACTGGTATATCACTCCTATACATTTACACATTTACACATTCAGTCTAGATATACCGGTGTACACACACACACACACACACACACACACACACACACACAGGCAGTCATATGGTGGAGGCAGACTCCATACACAGTTTCAAATGCTAAGAAGCTTGAATGGTCCCCAAGCATATATGCAACTATATGCATACAAATATTTTGTACGGTCATGGTTGGTCAAGTGGTTAAGGTACCATTTACGCCAGTTCCATAGTGCTCCTGGCTGTCTGGGTTCCAGTCACTTCTGGGGTGTGGAGTTTTCAGTTACAGTTTCAAATGTTAATATGATTAGAACCCAGTAGGCTTAGGAACCTGTAGACCAGTAGATTGACAGTTGAGAGGCGGGACCAAAGAACCAAAGCTCAACCCCCGCAAGCACAACTAGACGAGTACACACACACACAGCACACTCGCTGGTGCCTCAGCCAGTGCCAGGCACCTCCCGGCGCCCACTTGCAAAGCTTTGGGGGAGATGAGAAAACCTTTACACGCTAAAAAAAAATATATATATATATATATCGCGCTCTCCCTTCTTTAACAACCTAGGCACTACCCTCTCCCTCCCTCCCTCCCTCCCTCCCTCCCTCCTTCCTTCCCTCATCCGTTTTTCCTTCTCTCTCCTACTCTTCCATCTATCACAACTATATAAAATCGACACTGTTGGTCAATTTCCATACAATAAGTTGCTATTTCATCCATCCCTCAGTCGTCCCCAGCATGGTGGGGGGCGGGGGACGATGGGGATGGAGACGTTTAATGGGAGGGGGGCTATTGTGGGGGGGGGCTATTGTGGGGGAAGGGCTATTGTGGGGGGGGGGGCACCAGAGACGACCATGATCGGTTAACATGCTATAAATCGACTTCAATAAAACGGTCGGCGTGCTAGAGAGCTTTACCGAGGTCATACGAGAGTTCACTCTTCCTGTCTACCGTGACTCCTGCTTCACCTGTCTACAGTGGCTCCTGAATTACCTGTCTATCTATGCTTTCGTATCATGTCTAAGGTAGCGCCCATTTAACCTGTCTAATATGTCTCTCCTCTGTCCACCGCGCCCACTCTCCCACTTGTCCTCCCCCCTCCATCTAACTATAGGTTCTGTCACCGTCCCCGTCTCCTGGCCTCTAACCTCCCCCCCCTTACCCCCCCTCCCCATCACAATTCCAGTCTATTACTTTGCATCTATCTATTAACAGTTTCCTTCAGGAGCAAACCAGCTAATTACGGTGACATTTCTCCCTCCCTCCCCCCCCCTGTAATTTCCTCTTATTTGCGGTATTCAGTGAGAAAAACACCAGGCTACTGTACACCCGAGCGACACACACAAAAAAACGACACACACACCAAGGGGCCAAATGCTTCACAACGACAGCAAAACGACAAATAAACACCCAGCAAATTCGATTTTTTGGTGAGGGTTTCCTTGCGACAGATGTGCTATTATTTATCAAGTCCATTGGCCTTTAAACTCGTAAGGTCGCGGAACAGGAGGGAGATAATGGAGTGGGGGGTTCAACCCCCCATTGCCCCCTTGGGGGATTCTGACGAGAGGTCCTTACTTCTCCTGTTGCAACAGTGGCAGCAAGTAACTGCAGGTTGCAACCTAAGATCTATCACTCCTTTACACGTTGCAGGAAAACATATAAGCCTCTTGTAAACAAATCACAAACAAAAAATTAAATTACAAACAAATTGTATATGCATCACGTTAGTGTGATCTGTGTGTGTGAAGCCTCTTGTATCTTGGTTTGCAGCAAAGGGGGGTGATTTATTTTTGGAATTCTAACATATCTTTGTCAATCGCATTATTGCCAATTATTATTATTATTATTATTCTATTATTATGAATGAGTATTATTATTTACTTCCAGTATCATTATTACTTTTATTATTGCCGTACAATAAATTATTTTATTATTACTATTATTTGTACCATTAATGAAGTTGATTAATATCAAAACTCCTTCATTCACGATGCACATGATGAATTGTAAAGAATTATTTGTAGACAACAATGTTTTAGCGGGAGAGTAGTTATGAGAAAGTTCTTTCTCTTCTCCAACCACTTCTCCACCATCGTGTTATTCATGTGCTTATATATTTATCAACAAAGTCCTTAGCATCGGTTTTCATATGAAGAACTAGCGGACAAATGTATATATATCACTTCACCCGTTCTTTAGTGAGTATAAACCTCTCGTGTATTTCCTCTTTAGTCCTGCCGGTGATTCCCTATGATATCCAGGTGTAAATAGGATGGAATAGGCATTAAGTCGTAATACTGGTCACGGACAATTGGCGACAAACAAGCCATTCACTTCTATTACCCATTTCCGAACGAGGTAATGATCCCTGCAGGTACCCCATTGTGCCCTGTCACCCGTCTCATAGACAGGACGGGATGCGACCACAATGACGGCATCTGGACAGTGTTGACAAATCAATCTGATATTAGCCGCTAAAAACTAGCAGAGTACCAAACAGGGTGATAACAGACGCACTAACGGATAATAACACAGCAGGAGGGCGCTAATGATAGCTCTGTCCACCCGTGTCTGCTAGACCAACAAGCAGTTTCCGGTTGAGGGTCGTTAGCGAGGAGGTAACTACCCAATTTCATTTGAGTTCGTTCAGGGGAACGAACGGTCAGGCGTGTTTTGGGGGGTGGACGATATTGGGTGATTTCGGGACGATATTGAGCGCTAATTGCTCGGGCCTGAAATTGAAATGAGTGTGTTTAAGCTACCGAGCCGAGTTCCTCTCCTCTGTCAAATGGTTTCCCAGTTGTGTTTGGTCAAGGGAACAAGAAACCGGTCGTTATCGTGTTCTATTCCACTCTATGGGTGGCTTGGGTGTGTGTTTGAGCTTTCGTCTGTGTGTGTGCCGCTCTCCTTCTACCCCTAACACACACACACACACACACACACACATTTCAAGTGTAGATATGATAGAACCCAATAGGCTTTTGAACCTGAACACCTGTTGATTGACGGTTGAGAGGCGGGACCAAAGAGCCAGAGCTCAACCCCCACAAGCACAAATAGGTGAGTACAAACACACACACACACACACACACACACACACACACACACACCTACGTAAGGAGGCATTTAGGGCGCTTTACACTGCCTACGTGAGACCAGTCTTAGAGTGTGCCGCCCCATCGTCGAGTCCCCACCTGAAGAAACACATAAGGAAATTGGATAAGGTTCTGAAGTTTGCGACAAAGCTCGTCCCAGAGTTACGAGAGATGGGATATGAAGAGCGCCTGAAGGAACTGAACTTGACTACGACAGAAAAAAAGGAGGGAGAGGAGATATTCGAGAGAAACAAAAAATACTTGAACAAATCCACAAGAGCCGTGACGAGGGTTCGAACCTAAATCCGAGAGGATCCCAGACGCTGCCTTAATCGACTGAGCTACGACATGGTAAAAGAATTTGTCATTTGATGCATCACGCTATTGTGATTTATATGTATATAAAATACTTATGTTGATTGGCAGATTGGAAATAGACGAAATGTTCACACTGAATACTAACAAAACAAAGTTGACATGGGTGGAAGCTGGAAACTCAGATGGGTCACAGAGATGTTAGAGTTATCTTTTAGCGTAGAAAATGGAATGAGTATAGGAAAATGGAAGCTTTTAGCCTGAACTCAAGGAGCAGGTTGAAGTATACTCTATTCATAATTTTAAGACTAAGATATAATAGAGAAACAGGACAGGCGTCACTGCTTTAAACAACCGGCGGTTAAAGAGACGGGTTCCACAGGACAATGCTCGATCCTGCAGACACAAATTGGTGAGTACACACGCACGCACACCCCAATTTTCCAAAACCCCACCTGGAAGGAAGCCTTCCCTGTCTCACCTTAAGTGGGAAGGGGGACACCACCTCCTCCAAGTGTCCCCAGAGGATATTGAGTGTCACCTCACCCTTGAACCTTGCCCTCCGTGCCCTCTAAATTAGGATCCTGGAGGAAGAACTCCCCATGCGATAACCCAAGGCAACAAGAACCAAGCTGACAATCCACAAGAGGCACTAACGCGTAAAGTGAAGAGCAGATAGAAAAAAGGCAACATTAGAGTAAATAAGAGGCACGTGCAGAGAAGAAGCCCGCCAAACACACACCGAAACTACGACGTTGGTACAACGTTCGAACAAGTTTTAACACCTCCTAACCAATTATAACAACCAATATAGCAAGTTGTAGCAACGTTCTAATACGTCATAAACACGTTAAGCCAAGATGTAACAACTTTATTACAAGTTGTAACAAGCGGAAAATGGAGACAGTTACGATTTGTGTTTCCAGGGAGGGTCGTTAGCTATGCCTTCTCGAGGCATAGCTAGAGAAAAAGGAAAGGAGAAGTGCACACCGAGGCAACAGGACACGATAGAGTAGAAAAAGAGCGTAAGACTAGAGAAGAGTAGAGACGCCACAGCGTGATACAGTGCCATAAACCACACAAAATTATACATGAGTGCCTTGGGAATTTTAAATGATGTGATAAAGTAGGAGAGTTACGTTGCGAAGATGGTAAATGCTTCAAATGAGGGAAGGGGGGGGGGGAGAAAGATGGGGGGGGGGAGGAATGGGGGGGGGGGGGTGTGGATCACTGATGGATGAGTTGATGAATGTATGCTTGGAGAGAGGGAGAAAGAAATGAGCAAATGAAAGGCTAGAGGAGAGACAGGGGAAAGAATAGACAAAAAGGATAGGGCAGGTAAAATGCGAACAAATAGAGGGATAAATGATAATGGAATGGAAAAGGATAAAATGATAGAAAGGAAATATGAAGGAAAAAGAGATAACCTGGATGTAAGGAACAGAGGAGAGAGAAGGAGACGGGGGTGGAGAAGAGACAGGAGAGTGAAGGGAAAGAAGGAAGAGGAAGAAATTAACGGAGAAAAGAGAAGAGAGAGAGAGAGAGAGGAGAGAGTAAAGAGCAAGGAGAGGGCGATCAAAATTCCCCAGTGGAGGCTGAAGATGAGTATTAGTGATGGTAAACACCGGAAGTAAAGCATTATATAAACGACGCGGTGGAGGCCAAGGTGGTGTGGGGGGGGGGGTGATGGTGGGGGTGTGGAGGGGGTAGAGGTGTGGGGGGGATGCAGGGGGTGTGGGGGATGGAGGGGGTGTGGGGAGTATGGTGATGGAGGTAAGGTGACGATGGAGGTGTGGACGCAGGCGGGGGGGGGGGGGGGGGGGGGGGAGGGGAATAGCATGTGGATGGAGGTGTGGGTGGGTGGGTGGGTGGGTGGGTTGGGGAATTATCTGATTATTAATTAATCTAGCGACAACTAATTGTGGTGTTTCATTCAGGCGTTGTAACAACGAAGACGTTACCACTTAACACAACTGCATTACCTGTTTTTATTATAAATATTTATAGAACAATAGAATTTTTAAAATCTGATCGCGTTGTTTTTTTTATTTTATTTACTAGATGATGTACCCGGTGGTGCCCAGGTCTCCTCCCCATCACCCTCCCCTCCTTCTCCTCTCTCTCTACTTATCTCTCCCACAACATGCAACATTCCTGCCCCCCTCCCACTGTCTCACATAGCATACAATCCCACCAAACTCCCAATGTGAAAACAATGTTATTTTGTTAATTGTTACTATTTTGCAACGTTGCAACAACGAAGTGAAAAGCGTTCTGGTCACATTGTAAGTTGTGGTGATTATGAACAGCTGACGACCCTGTTAAAACACATTAACTGGAACACAAAACCCCATTTTGGAATTCGTAGCAGTCGTTGGGATACGGTATAGGAGCTGATCCATGCTTAAGGAGAAGCACTGGGGCTAACCTTGACCGGCCTCTGAGTCCCAAAAAAGCTTGAAAAGCTTCACGAGGCGAACCCCAAGCATCTGGCTCTCATTCTTAGACAAATAGACAGGTAGACATTCTCTGTTATAGATAGATTTGACTAGAGATATTGGATAAATTGGAAACAGCTACTTGTGGGGAATTCCACACTCATTCCTAAGATAATCCGAGACGGTGGATACTGTCCAGTGTGTTCTCTGTGATTGCAAAGGTAGTTGCCAGAGTTCCTCAAGAGCGGGACCTTCAACAAGTGCTGTACACTCAGGTCCACAAAAGAGACGGACTCATTCCCTTTGTAACTGTGTAACTGTGGATCTCTTCTCTAGTATAACCAATCCTCAAACGTGTCAATTTATTTATACAATTTCCGGGTATTTTTTTGGTCTGAATCCAGGGATTAAATTGGGTTGAAATGTATCATAATTTGCAATTACCTATACGTGTTGAATTTTAAAATTGATTCCAAGAAACATGCCTTTTTCGATATAAAAGTAATTGTAATAAGTGGTGCTGGTTAAGTGTGGTCGTTATGAGCTTTAAGTGAACATGACAGGTGGTGGTGATGGATCCTTAAGTAACCATAACACTTATATGGTGGAGAGGAGGCAGGGGGGGGGGGCAGCACAGATAAACATCAATAACATGTCACAAAATGGCGATGTTGTTTGTAATAACAAGACTGTGAAGATGACCTGGAAACAGTCGCGTGATAGTGGCCAATAAGGCAATGAACTGATGTGACGTTATCAACGAAAACCACAAAGGTCTGGCGTAATAGACAATACAACAAAGGTCTGGCGTAATAGACAATACAACAAAGGTGTGGCGTAATAGACAATACAACAAAGGTGTGGCGTAATAGACAAAACAACAAAGGTGTGGAGTAATAAACAATACAACAAAGGTGTGGCATAATAGACAATACAACAAAGGTGTGGCGTAATAGACAATACAACAAAGGTGTGGCGTAATAGACAATACAACAAAGGTCTGGCGTAATAGACAATACAACAAAGGTCTGGCGTAATAGACAATACAACAAAGGTCTGGCGTAATAGACAATACAACAAAGGTCTGGCGTAATAGACAATACAACAAAGGTGTGGCGTAATAGACAAAAATAAGAACATAAAACTAAACAATTATTTTTATTTTCACTAAAACAAGTGAAACAAATAGGTTCTAGTAATATTGAGAGCGCGCTAACCCTCACCATAGAAGCAAGTGACGATGGTGACAGTGATGCCGCTCACAATCACCATAAAAGCTAGTGACGAAGGTCACAGTGAGGCCACTCACAATCACCCTACTGCGGGGTGATGGTGAAGAAGGAGGGCACGGGAGTGTGATTTTTCAAAGGAGGTTACATCACCGACATGATTTATGGTGTGGAAGAGGGGAATTAACACAGACGAATAAGAGAAACAAGCAAAAATTACAGAAAGGGGGGGGAGAATAGGATGACAAAAAGGGAACAAGAAATGAAAGAAATAAAGAGAGCAAAGCAGAAAAAAGATGGAGGAGAGGAGAGGGAAAGTAAGGGGAATTATAGAGGACGAAGAACACATGGAAGAAGAGGGAAAGGGAGTAGGTTGTGGTACAATTACGATCTAGTCCCCTTGTCCCCCCCCCAACTGACCCCCATCACCCCCTGCACCCCCACACTGACCCCCTACATCCCCCCCACTAACCCCCAGCACCCCCTGCCCCCCCACTGACCTCTAGCACCCCCACACTGACCCTCAGCACCCCCTCCCCCCACACTGACCCCCTACACCCCCCCATTGACCCCCATCACCCCCTGCCCCCCCCCCCACACTGACCTCTAGCACCCCCTGCTTCCCCTGCTCACCAAACCCCATCTTGGTAATTACTCATGGCGCTAAAATTAGTTGCACTCCATCATTATAATTACAGCAAATGTGTTAGTTTTCTTAGCTCTCTCGCGTTTTTTTTATATATTTCAATATGATGGTTATCACTCAAAACAATACGTCTCAGGTTATCCATCAGTACTGATAATTTCACGGGGTTATCGCACGCTTGCAAGATCACCCTGAGGTGTGACCTTATCTCTCACACCCGTTACACTGGGTGCCGGTAACTATCCGTCACACTGGTACACCATCCCTCGCGCCAGTAAACTTTTGTGTCCTGCACCGTAACATAGTCACCACACGCGGTGTTCACTATCCACAGTCCCAGCCCGTCACATGGAGAGGGACGGGGGCGTCACAAGTGGAGAAGATGAGGTTACGGAAGTCACTCCTACCTTAGGACCCCACCACAGGGGCCCACTTCAGGGCGCCCACCACAGGGCCCACCACAGGGGGCCCACTTCAGGACCCCACCACAGGACCCCACTACAGGGTCCACCACAGGGGGCCCACTTCAGGACCCCACCACAGGACCCCACTACAGGGCCCACCACAGGGGGCCCACTTCAGGACCCCACTACAGGGCCCACCACAGGGGGCCCACTTCAGGACCCCACCACAGGACCCCACAGCAGGGCCCACCACAGGGCCCACCACAGGACCCCACCGCAGGACCCCACCGCAGGGCCCACCACAGGACCCCACCACAGGGCCCACCACAGGACCCCACCGCAGGGCCCACCACAGGGGGCCCACCTCAGGACCCCACCAAGGAGCTAGCATCACCAGCCCCACACACGGAGGGCGACAACCTGGAGACACTTGGATGCGGCAAAACCTTCAGCAGCTCTGAAGGTAAAGGTGACGTGGGACGTTTTTATGGCTCGTAGTGCACGGGGGGCCCCGCACACGCACGCACGCACGCTAGATAACACTCACTATATATGTCTGTAACTTGCACTATATATGCCCGTAACTCTCACTATATATACCCGTAACTCTCACTATATATACCCGTAACTCTCACTATATATACCCGTAACTCTCACTATATATGCCCGTAACTCTCACTATATATACCCGTAACTCTCACTATATATACCCGTAACTCTCACTATATATACCCGTAACTCTCACTATATATACCCGTAACTCTCACTATATATTCCCGTAACTCTCACTATATATACCCGTAACTCTCACTATATATACCCGTAACTCTCACTATATATACCCGTAACTCTCACTATATATGCCCGTAACTCTCACTATATATACCCGTAACTCTCACTATATATACCCGTAACTCTCACTATATATACCCGTAACTCTCACTATATATACCCGTAACTCTCACTATATATGCCCGTAACTCTCAGTATATATACCCGTAACTCTCACTATATATGTCCGTAACTCTCAGTATATATGCCTGTAACTCTCACTATATATGCCTGTAACTCTCACTATATATGCCTGTAACTCTCACTATATATGCCTGTAACTCTCACTATATATGCCTATAACTCTCACTATATATGCCTATAACTCTCACTATATATGCCTGTAACTCTCACTATATATGCCTATAACTCTCACTATATATGCCTAAAACTCACTATATATGCCTGTAACTCTCACTATATATGCCCGCAACTCTCACTATATATACCCATAAAAGTCACCAGCACATGTCCGTAACACGTACCAATACGTGCCGACGGCAAGCAAAGACAAACGTGGTATCCGTAAGGCGTGCAAACGCCTTTAACAAAGCTCTCCGCCATTCTGAATGCGAACACAGCGAGCCACACACAGGAAACCATCAATAACCAACTCACCTCAACTGCTCAAGAGCCAAGACGGAACTAGAGAGAGAATAAAGACGCTAAACTGCCAGCCTGCATGTATCATATCCTGTTTAATAAATCAACGACAAAGTGTACTCAAAATCCACAATCTCAACTACCCACAGAAACGAAACCCCCCGCCGGACGGGCGGCACGAAAAAGATCCTCGTAACTCACCGAAGCCTCAACGAGACACCGCTTCGTAAATCTGGTACACGTAGTTTATCAACATAAGTGCGATTTCATACACCCCGTGGCTCTACACGTTTATTTATGAGCGTTAAATTGAACAGGGCCGCCAACATCCGGTAGCACTGGAAATGTCACTAGTACCAGAGACCGCCACCAGTCCAGTCCGGCGCGGCAAAGCCGCAAAAAGTGAAGGGTAGAATATGAATGAATATGACTGTGCGCGATGCATGTACTCCCTCATCTGTTGAATCCTGCCCAAACAAACACAATGCTTTTTATTATATATTATTAAGTATGACAAAAAATACACACATAATGGCCACATCAAAGCGAATGAATGGGAACGAGAGAATTACACATTCTGAAGTCTGGGGGGAGTTGCCGTGGAGGGGGTTCCCCCCTTAAAAAACTCAGATCAAACCCGGCCCATTGTGCACATTGTAACACAAATCCCTAATCGGTCATCGCATGCGTACATAGTTCATGATTATAGCCTCGTGGACTTTAATTTTCTGAGACTAGACGACCAAATCATTCGCAAATTGCCATATCAGTTCCAGTGCAGATTTGGAAATAGAGAGAAAGCAAGAGGCGAGGCAGGGAAGCAATGGAGGGGGGAAGGGACGAGGGAGTAACAGCAGTGCCACCCATTATCCTTCCTGTCACCTGACAAAAACATAATTGCGCCCCTGTATTGTGCGTTTTTGTTAGTGGGTGTACTGTGGGGCGCGTAGCGTGTTCTTGTTCTGGCATTGAAGGGTTCTACACAGACCCCTCCAACCTTCCCGTGTCTGAAGGCCCCCTACACCAGCCCACTGACCTTCACGTGCCTCAAGGCCCAGCCTACACCCAGCCTACACACACACACCTGAAATTGGTGTAGACTGGGAGTAGGGGGCTTGCACCCAGCCAACACCACGCCACATAACATTCCCGAGCCTCTACACCCCCTACACCGAGCCTCTACACCCCCAACACCGAGCCTCTACACCCCCTACACCGAGCCTCTACACCCCACTACACCGAGCCTATACACCCCTACACTGAGCCTCTACACCCCACTACACCGAGCCTATACACCCCTACACTGAGCCTCTACACCCCACTACACCCCCCTACACTGAGCCTCTACACCCCTACACCGAGCCTATACACCCCTTACACCGAGCCTCTACACCCCTACACCGAGCCTCTACACCCCCAACACCGAGCCTCTACACCCCCTACACCGAGCCTCTACACCCCCTACACCGAGCCTCTACACCCCCTACACCGAGCCTCTACACCCCCTACACCGAGCCTCTACACCCCCTACACCGAGCCTCTACACCCCCTACACCGAGCCTCTACACTGAGCCTCTACACCCCACTACACCGAGCCTCCACTAAGCCACACACCGTCCCAGATGGCAGCACAGCCCCTCGAGAGAGGCACATGCGTGTATCTTCGTCTTTTATTACAACTGTTAGAAATGCCATTAGGAAAATTGAATTAGAAGATACATATGTGAGTGAGACCGTGCTTGGCACACATCACCTTGCGTGCTCCTTAACCCCGCGGCTCCTCCTCTATTACACGTCATTCTAGATTGAGGTATATTTTCTATGATTGATAAATGTCCCGCAGTCGTCGTTTCTACGTGCGTCAGAACCGACCTTAATCGCGCAGATTCTGGGGTTTAAGTGCGAGACAGGCTGATACTTCCCACTAAATACACCTGAGCGTGTAATTTTGATATGAAATACCTACAATTACAGCGCATTTGCGGAAAGGAAATTCTTGCAATTAGAATACCAGCTGTAGTAGTTTTTGCCGGCTACGAGGGGGCGGGGGCGGGATGGGGGGATAGAGCTGTTTAATAGCGGAAATGTAGTGGCTCCCTCTTTCAGTGGGGTTATGTCTCGTTTATAGTGCGTTAGCTGAGGTAGGTTACTGGTATATGCGGTGGATCCAGGGGCCAGATTCACGAAGCAGTTACGCAAGCACTTAGGAACTTATACATCTTTTCTCAATCTTTGGCGGCTTTGTTTACAATTATTAAAGTTAATGAGCTCCGAAGCACCAGGAGGCTGTTTATAACAATAACAACAATTGTATGAGAAGTTTTCATGCTTGTAAACTGTTTAATAAATGTAACAAAAGCCGTCAAAGATTGAGGAAAGATGTACACGTTCGTAAGTGATAGCGTAACTGATTCGTGAATCTGGCCCCTGGAGCGCGAGGTGTAGACACCACACACATGACCTGCCTACACCTGCCTTGTAACCCAGTCATAGTTGCCTTCCCACCTTCCCCACCTGAGAAAATATTATGAGGTGGTAAAAAGTTACTCGTTTGTGCTCTTAAACGATGTGAAGAGAATTATAATCCGACACTGATTTGGACAAAACATGTGTGTGTGTGTGTGTGTGTGTGTGTGTGTGTACTCACCTAATTGTACTCACCTAATTGTGCTTGCGGGGGTTGAGCTTTGGCTCTTTGGTCCCGCCTCTCAACTGTCAATCAACTGGTGTACAGATTCCTGAGCCTACTGGGCTCTATCATACCTACATTTGAAACTGTGTATGGAGTCAGCCTCCACCACATCACTTCCTAGTGCATTCCATTTATTAACTACTCTGACACTGAAAAAATTCTTTCTAACGTCTCTGTGGCTCATCTGGGTACTAAGTTTCCACCTGTGTCCCCTTGTTCGTGTCCCACCCGTGCTGAAGAGTTTGTCTTTGTCCACCCTGTCAATTCCCCTGAGAATTTTGTAGGTGGTTATCATGTCTCCCCTTACTCTTCTGTTTTCCAGGGATGTGAGGTTCAGCTCCTTTAGCCTTTCCTCGTAGCTCAATCCTCTCAGTTCCGGGACGAGCCTGGTGGCATACCGCTGAATCTTCTCTAACTTTGTCTTGTGTTTAACTAGGTATGGACTCCAGGCTGGAGCTGCATACTCCAGGATTGGTCTTACATAAGTGGTATACAGGGTTCTGAAAGATTCCTTACACAAGTTTCTGAAGGCAGTTCTTATGTTGGCCAGTCTAGCATATGCCGCTGATGATATTCTTTTGATGTGGGCCTCTGGGGACAGGTTCGGTGTGATATCAACCCCCAGATCCTTCTCTCTATTTGATTCTTGCAGGATTTCCCCTCCCAGATGATACCTTGTGTTCAGCCTCCTGCTCCCTTCGCCTAATTTCATCACCTTACACTTTCCAGAGTTGAACTTCAGCAGCCATTTTCTAGACCATTCCTCCAGTTTATCCAGGTCATCCTGTAGTCTCTGTCTATCTTCATCCGTCTTGATTCTTCTCATAATTTTTGCATCATCAGCAAACATCGAGAGGAATGAGTCTATACCCTCTGGAAGATCGTTCACATATATTAGAAACAGGATGGGTCCAAGTACTGAGCCCTGTGGGACTCCGCTGGTGACATCTCGCCACTCTGATGTCTTCCCCCTCACCGTTACTCGCTGTTTCCTGTTGCTTAAGTACTCCCTTATCCACTGGAGCACCTTCCCTTTTACTCCTGCCTGTTGCTCCAACTTTTTTAACAGCCTTTTATGGGGTACTGTGTCGAAGGCTTTTTGGCAATCCAGGAAAATGCAGTCGGCCCACCCTTCTCTTTCCTGCCTAATTTTCGTTGCCTGGTCATAAAATTCTATTAACCCTGTGAGGCACGATTTACCATCTCTGAACCCATGTTGGTGGTGCGTTACAAAGTTATTTCCCTCCAGATGCTCTACGAGCCTTTTCCTCACGATCTTCTCCAGCACCTTGCATGGTATACAAGTTAAGGAAACTGGCCTGTAATTCAGTGCCTCTTGCCTGTCACCCTTTTTGTATATTGGGACCACGTTAGCTGTCTTCCAACTTTCTGGTAAGTCTCCTGTTTCCAGTGACCTGTTATACACCATAGAGAGTGGCACACTTAGTGCTTCTGCACCTTCCTTTAGTATCCATGGTGAGATTCTATCAGGCCCAACAGCCTTTGTCACATCTAGCTCCAGCAGACACCTTTTGACCTCATCACTGGTGAGGTCAAATTCCTCCAAGGTTTCCAAGGTTGCCGCCTCCTCATTTAGTGCAGGGGCTTCTCCTTGTTCTATTGTGAAGACCTCCTGGAATCTCTTGTTGAGTTCTTCACACACCTCCTTGTCATTCTCTGTGTATCTGTTCTCCCCTTTCCGCAGCTTCATCACTTGTTCCTTCACTGCTGTTTTCCTTCTGATATGGCTGTGGAGCAGCTTTGGTTGGGTCTTGGCTTTACTCGCGATGTCATTTTCAAACTGTCTCTCTGCTTCCCTCCTCACTCTGATGTACTCATTTCTGGCCCTCTGGTACCTCTCCCTGCTCTCTGGTGTTCTGTTATTTCTGTAGTTTCTCCATGTTCTTTTACTCAGTTGTTTCGCTACCTTACATTCCTGGTTGAACCATGGGTTTTTCTGTTGTTTTTCGTTTTTCTCCTTTTGGACGGGGATAAACCTGTCTGCAGCTTCCTGGCACTTTTGGGTGACAATATCCATCATGACCTGCACATTCTTGTCTCTAAGTTCTGTTTCCCATGGTATTCCCATTAGGAAGTTCCTCATCTCGTCATATTTTCCTCTTCGGTAATTCAGTCTTTTCCCCTCCACTCCCATCCTTGGATAGGTTATCCCTACCTCCACCAAGTACTCAAAGGTCAGTACACTGTGGTCACTCATTCCTATGGGGGCTTCAACTTTGACTTCCCTTATTTCTGACTCATTTAGGGTGAATATTAAGTCGAGTCTAGCTGGTTCATCATTGCCTCTCATTCTTGTGGGTTCCTTGACATGCTGGCTCAGAAAATTCCTTGTTGCCACTTCCAAGAGTTTAGCTCGCCACGTATCTGCACCACCATGTGGGTCCCCATTCTCCCAGTCTATCTTTCCAGTCTGTGTGTGTGTGTGTGTGTGTGTGTGTGTGTGTGTGTGTGTGTGTGTGTGTGTGTGTGTGTGTGTGTACTCACCTAGTTGTACATACAACTAGGGAGTGCCAAAAAGGTTGTTACACATGCCTCTTGTGCCAACATCAGAAACTCTAGGACCGGCCGTCCTGTGTCGCTACGCATATTAAGTCATTCATTTTCATCAGTTCATTCAGCTCGTAAATAAATAATAGCTAACATACTGAGGCAAAATGGTCGTCCTGGAAATATCCATTATCAAACAAACTTCACATTGTGCAAATAATTAGAATAATTATTTGTTATTCAGTTCTATAATTAGAACTGAATATGTATGATTATATTATTGCATAACAATAATAATTATTATAATAATAATAAATTATTATACAAGAACAATTATTACTATTCAGAATATTGTGATTCATTAAGGAATGAAATACATGTGAAAACTTTCACACTTACACTGGGATTAAATAGTGAGATCCAGAATAATATTCTCCGATAGACAACAGGGACGGGGCATAAGAAAGGAGAGGGAGGGAGGGAGAGAGGGAGAGAGGGAGAGAGAGAGAGAGAGAGAGAGAGAGAGAGAGAGAGAGAGAGAGAGAGAGAGAGAGAGAGAGAGAGAGAGAGAGAGAGAGAGAGAGAGAGAGAGAGAAAATCTATCATATAACTTTTAAATTTATAATGATAATTAACGAAATTGATATATATATATATATATATATATATATATATATATATATATATATATATATATATATATATATATATATATATATATATATATGAGGGTACCACCTCTGGTGCAATTGTAGGGACCCACAGCCTTTTAGAAGAAAATAAAGAATATTCAGAGAAGACCATGTGGATTCTCACAAAACACTTTAATCTTTTCTTCTACCACCCCTGTTATTTTTGTTTATATATTTTGTTTTATTTTATTTCATTTTATTTTATTGCAATGCTACAGTTTACAGAGAACACACACATATATAACAATATAACAATCAGTGTTCGAAGACCTCGTCCAGCTCCTCGGAGGTTGGGTGCGTACCCAGGATACAGCACGTATATATATATATATATATATATATATATATATATATATATATATATATATATTTATATATATATATATATATATATTTATATATATATATATATATATTGTTGTATATATGTATTATATATATATATATATATATATATATATATATATATATATATATATATATATATATATATATATATATATATATATATATATATATGTGTGTGTGTGTCTTTTTTTATGTTTGCTACAAATTTGGGGAATATTGAGAACGGGAAAGATAACGAGAAAAAATAGCAAATTAAGGAAAAATAAAAATGAAGCAGAAACGGTGGACGAAAGTATCAAGGGGAAAAAATGAATGAAACAAATGAGCGGTCTGGGTTAAAGGGGAGGGTAAAGGGCGCACATTTGGGTACGGGGGGGGAGGGGTACACTTTTGGGTACATGGGGGAGGGGGAGGGACCACTTAAGGTACAGAGAGGCTGGGTTACAAGTTTCAGGACGATCGGGAAGCGTTGGAGGTCGTTGCAAATAATAATAATAATAATAATAATAATAATAATAATAATAATAATAATAATAATAATAATAATAATTTATTTAGGAACAGTACATACATAATTGCAGCGTTACAGTACAAACATTCTGTTAGATTTAAAGATAGAGGTAGTACATACAATACAAATCTGGATACAGAAGAGGAGGTAATTTTGGATTTAAAAGTGAAGAAACTATAGCTTCGCTTTAGTACAAAGGGGATGGGGGGCAGGGGCAACTTTTGCCAACGAAATGGGTTGATAAACTTTGTTCAGAGACCAAGGGCCAGATTCACGAAGCAGTTACACAAGCATTTACGAACGTGTACATCTTTCCTCAATCTTTGACGGCTTTGGTTACATTTATGAAACAGTTTACAAACATGAAAACTTGCCAAGCAACTGTTGTTAATGTTATAAACAGCCTCCTGGTGCTTCGGAGCTCATTAACTGTTTAATAATTGTAAACAAAGCCGCCAAAGATTGAGGAAAGATGTACACGTTCGTAAGTGCTTTCGTGAATCTGGCCCCAAGTCGCTGAGAAGTTAATGCCTGAGACTTTCACGAAGTAGTTACAGAGAAGGGCGGAGGGGAAGTTATCTCTGAATACAGAATGGGTACAGACGCCGGTCACCACATGATGTTACTATTGGTTAAACTTACTGCCTCTAATTGATACATTTCCTCACTTTTGCCACTCTCGTGGCTTACCGTGATTACAGTCTCTGCTTAAGTGTCCAGCAGCTGGAGACGGCTGCCTTGGTATGGTAAACACTGTGGTGGCCTGGCAAGTGTTGTAGCCACCCGGAAATAAGTGCGTTTTCGGAGTCTTCACTTGTCTAGAGAGTGCACTTGATAGAATAACAACTATCCAAGTGGTCTGCCGAATGTTGTGGGTGGTGTGACAAATACTGTGATGGTCATATGTGCTGTAATTAGCTAGCACTGATACCACGGTCTTCAAGTAAAAAAATGGGGTTCTGCTAAGTGTTTCCTGAGCACTTGGCGAATTGCCTTGTAACAGCTAGTGTGAGCGAGTACTGTGGTGTTCCCATCGGGCGGTGAGTGGTAGGGGTTCAACCCACCCTCTTAAAAATAACGTCACTTTTCGCCCGTATGCGCACTATGGCCAAATTTGGACGTAATTTAAAATGAAGTCGACTCACAAAAGTGACATACTGTCCCGTTTTCTGTTTTGAGTCGTCCGGCCTACTCGGTAAGGTTAGAAGAGGAAACTTTCAATTAACGTTTTTCATAACGTTTTGAAACTTTATGAGAATTTTCTGCCCATATAACCTACCAGAAGACCCTTAGCTTACTGTTGTTGAAAAAAAAAATCCCAAATTTATTTTCATTTTTTTCATTTTCAAATTACGTAAACTTTCGCTCATACGGGCAAACGGCCAAAAGCGACGTTATTTTTAAGAGGACAGGTTGCAAGGGGCTAGCGTATGGTTTGTAAGGAGTTTAATGGATGGTGGCAACGTTATGACACAGCACAAGCCTCGTATAATTCCTGCCAGGGTTCGAGTCCCACATTTGGGGGGGATGCACTCCCCTAGCCTACGAGAGCCGTGTGGTGTTGTACTTGAGGGAAGGGGGAGGTGCTAGGGGAGCCACTTGCGGCTGCACCCACCTATAATTTGACCAGTGGGCCGTCCATCAGCTGTTGGGCCCGGGACGGTGACGGGGGGAGAGTGGAGACGTCCGCCATAGATCAATTATTGAGGTCTATTGATCGTGGGTAATAAACACGTAGCTACAAGAGTGAGTCACCAGCTACAGGGGCCGCCGCCATGGCCATCTTCTAAACCCAGCAACATTATGCCGCCCCACCATAACCTACACCCCCACTACAACGAAATGTATACGTTAAATATTATACAATAAATCAGATTGATAAAATATATATATGAAGCATAATGTAATAAAATAAATCAATCATAATATATACAATAAACAAATTAAATTAGGGGTGATAAGAGAAGAAAATAGTAAAGTGTCCAGAGAAAATCTGCAAGGTCTTCTCCGAAAGCCTTTTATTTGATTTTCCAAGACTATGCATCCCCCCCAAAATAAAAAATTATATATATATATATATATGAATGAAAACTCACACCCCAGAAGTGACTCGAACCCATACTCCCAGAAGCAACGCAACTGGTAACTACAGGGCGCCTTAATCCGCTTGACCATCACGGCCGTCAAAGGAAGTGATAGCCGAGGCTATTTGAGCCACTTCCCCGACGGCAACTCGGATGGTAATCTTGGGCATAGCATTTCACCAAATCACCTCATTCTTTGGGGCACACGTGAGGAACACAAATGCGAACAAGCCTGAATGGTCCCCAGGACTATATGCGAATGAAAACTCACACCCCAGAAGTGACTCGAACCCATACTCCCAGAAGCAACGCAACTGGTAACTACAGGGCGCCTTAATCCGCTTGACCATCACGGCCGTCAAAGGAAGTGATAGCCGAGGCTATTTGAGCCACTTCCCCGACGGCATCGCTATGCCCAAGATTACCATCCGAGTTGCCGTCGGGGAAGTGGCTCAAATAGCCTCGGCTATCACTTCCTTTGACGGCCGTGATGGTCAAGCGGATTAAGGCGCCCTGTAGTTACCAGTTGCGTTGCTTCTGGGAGTATGGGTTCGAGTCACTTCTGGGGTGTGAGTTTTCATTCGCATATAGTCCTGGGGACCATTCAGGCTTGTTCGCATATATATATATATATATATATATATATATATATATATATATATATATATATATATATATAATTCCGTTTTTATAACTTATATAATTAAAAATATAATTAAACGACCATACGACAAATATACATCTCAAAAACAAAACAAGAGCAAGCCAGATTAAATCCACATTAATAACAACGGCAGAAGTCACATAATTCACATTAGCTGGTCACATAGTCACATTATTCATAATATTATTATTATGAATAGCCTCAGGACTATATTTAATTGTAAGGTTGGTTTGGAGGTGTAAGTCAGTAACGATAAACCACTAACGGTAGGCCTAGTAGGTAACGCGTAGTATAAATGATGTCATATGCAGTCCTACCAATGGCGGTCTATTCAGTTTTGCTTCCCCGTTGTCAGGAATGGGAAACCTGTTGGGCAAATCCACCTGGGCCGTGATGACGGTTCGAACCTACGTCCGGGATGATCCCAGACGCGCCTTAGTCGATGGCGGCCCTTGTGGATTTGTTCATTTGATGTATCACGCAACTGTGATTTCTGTGTGTAAGCCTATTGGAGTCATCGAGGTCCCCCTTTATCCCCTTAGGCCAACGACTGGCCATGCCCAGGATGCCACCCACAACAGTCGCCTTAACTCCCGTATGCAATTTTACCGGTTGGCGAACACACATGCAGCTGATGAAAGAAAACATCCTCAAAAGTTTTCCATCTTGCAAGATAATCGAATCCAGGACCTTTAGGCTGTGAATAGATTGGACTGATAATTACGCTAGACTCTGCCTAAATACTGCCAAATATTTTTTTAAATCTTATAATGACAAAATAAGATATTCAGTGTACTCTGTCGATCAAAGGAGCAAAACAAAAATGCCAAAAATGCGAAATTATTTTTGCTTCTCCCCCCAAAAAAAAGGGAATTGCTCGAAAAACAGCTATTAGTGTTTAATCTCATAAAATAGTTAATTAATATTATTACATTTTGTCTTTAAAGAGAAGAGCCTGTGGTTGTAGGAGGGAAGGGGGGGTCGGAGGCCGAGACCTGCTGGGACCTGCTGGGACCTGCTGGGACCTGCCAGGACGCGACCAGACTGTGTGGCTAGGCTCCAAGGCCGGGCAGCGGGTGTCTGGACTCATCAACAAGTACCATAAGCAGACATGTTGGGACCCTCAAGATGGTGAGCTATGCCTGGCCAGCATAAACTCACAGGAAACTCTGCTGGAGATCCGTAGTAGCGATTTTTCTTGTTCATCATTGTATTATTTGATGATATATTAATAATTTTTTATGCATTTATTACTAATGTTTAATTAATTTCCATGTTTACGTTCGCGTTAAATATTTCTCGTGTATCACCGCTGCGATTAATTACGGTGTGTCCAGCGGGTGCAGGTGTGTATGAACACCACACCTGCTGACACTCAATGGGTGTAGGTGTGTGAGCATCAGCACATCAGCTGCTGACAACCAGTGGGTTCAGCAACCCATAACAAACTCCACGTGACTTTCCAGAGAGCTTTCACTGCCACACACCACAATGAATATTATAATACCACCCAATCCACCAGTGGAGTACTCTGTAAGTACTACTCTCTGGTCCCCCCACAGCATACCAGTACTTGAGTCCTATTTTGATCTTGGATGAACGATAATGTGAGATGATCTACTTGCATTGTAATACATAGGAGGATTTTAACAGGCCCTCTCCGCCTTCAACAGATGGGAACTTAGTTCTCAAAACCATTTCCCCTCACTAGCTGCAAACTAAAATCTTAAACCCAAACTTAATTACCATATATATATATATATATATATATATATATATATATATATATATACATCTATATATATTGAAGTTAGAGATATTCGCTGTGCAAAATATAGCAAACAATAGTCACAAAATAATACAAAGGGAGCGCCATACCATTACACTAAATGACTACAACGTGCAATTAACATGTTAATCATTCCCGCGATACCTGTAATGCAACATTGCACTACAGGTCCTACTTCTACTGTAACCAATTTTTCCCCCCCTATTCAGTTCTTCAACAAATTAGCCTTTGTAACGCTAATTAAATAGTAATTTTTAATGACATACAGTAATTAAAGCGGCAAGTTTGTAATGATGTGCTTGTTTGAGGGTGCACATCGTTTGATTGTGAGGGGCACAGATTGTGCGGTAATGTGTCGGATGTGTTACACTCATCACCATAATGTGATGAGTGGGTGTGCCACAATCATCACCGTAATAAAAAGAATAACAACAACAAAAATAACAAGAGAAGGAAGATGGAAAAGATGGATGATAAGGAAAATATCAAATTAATATGACAAGATAAAATATACAACATAAGAAGAAAATTCATATTTAAGAAAGAAAAAATCAAGAAAATCATAAATAGCAATAAAAAACTATGCGACAGAAGAATACGAAGGTAATAGGAGGAAAAAAATAGATAAAAAGAGACAAAATGTGAGAAAAGGTTAACAATCTGCAATTACAAGGAACACTGTAAATAATGCATACAGGGAACACTGGAATGGAACATAAATAAAGATCACACACACACAAAGACACGCAAAACATTCTCGCACAAACACACGTGTTCAACATACACACTGAAATATCTCACAAAAATACTAAAATAATCAATATGTCTCAAATCACATCTGCAGGCTTTATTAACACACCCATCAGAGGCCAGCCAGTAAACACAGCCTCAACCCTCACATCATGGCGAAGCACTGGTCAAGACCCACGTGCGTCTGGGGCCAAGACAAAGTAAGTTAATATATAACCTTTGCAGCCTAGGTAGCAAGTTTCACATAACAGAATGTCACCGAGACGTCCCTTCGAGATGTACGAATCTGTCCGAAATCGACCATTTTAAGCAAATACCAAATTCCTGATTGAGGATAACTCATCTGTTTATCTTGTCCTGATTCTCCGTAATAATAATGGAGATTCGTTTATGAAGGATAAACACAGAGGAAGCCACACACAACATAAACAGAATTCATTCAAATTAGCGAGCATTGAGACGCCGGCAATGTTGCCACATCGATCCCCCACAGCTTACTAAATGAAATTACAATATATCACCACGTATGATTGGTGTAATTATAAAATGAACAACGTCGGCCCAAACCCTGATAACTAGTATTTAAGTAATAATCTCATTAAATGTCTCATCACAACTTGATGTTATTATAACACGACATTTATCAAATGTGTGCAGAAGACTGATATGAGGCGCCGATGACAATTCTCTGGCAGCCTAGCCTGTGATGACACGCCTTACCCAGTCACTGGGACTCATGATATCTTGCTATTCTGACCATCCTCGTCAACACACACTGCTGCATTACTTCAGCTTTCTGGACGATTAGTGAACTGACAATAAATAATTGGCTCTGGCCAAATACATCGGCTTTTGAAACAGAAAAAGCTGAGAATAACTCGGCAAGCGCACAGCCAGTAGAGTACGAGAGGCTCACCATAGCCTGTGCTGCTTAAAACCTTTTGTTTCGAATATCTGAATCTAAAATAACAACAACAACAACTCGACAAGAATCAAACATTAATATATTTATTCATAAATATATAGATTATAAACATTTATAATTATTCAAAACGCGAATTTACAGAAATTTGATTAATCTATGAATTATGTATAACACATAGCAAAGAATATAAGTATGTAAACTCATCTGTTGTTTACCTAATAGGTTGAGATAATATGCCTGCACCATGAGTACACATACCAAAAACCAGTACATATAAAGGATGCACAATATGAAGCACATACAGTACGCTATATAAAGAAGACTTATCTTTGTAAATACACGGTACAACCTTCCCTCAAATCATTACCACCAGGAGGTTCAGTGGTTGGCGCGTCTGGCTCCATCGACAAGTGTCTGAACTGTAGCGATACTCACATCACCAGTACACGCTTCCACCAGGAGCCAGCTGTGCAGCGTACCAGGATGTATCTGTTGATGGGTGCTTTGTGGCTGCACCCTACACGTGGATCAGCCTCGCCCCGTTATGACCGGCAGGCCACACTTGCTGTGCTGCTCGATATTTCACAGTGATAATCTATTTCACGTGTGTGCTTACCTAGTTTCCTAGTTGTACTTACCTAGTTGCGCTTGCAGGGGGTTGAGCTCTCGCTTTTTGGTCCCGCCTCTCAACTGTCAATCAATTAATGTACAGATTCCTGAGCCTACTGGGCTCTGTCATATCTACACTTGAAGCTGTGTATGGAGTCAGCTTCCACCACATCACTTCCTAATGCATTCCATTTGTCTACTACTCTGACACTGAAAAAAATATTTTTAATGTCTCTATGGCTCATTTGGGCACTCAATTTCCACCTATGTCCCCTAGTGCGTGTGCCCCCTTGTGTTAATAGTCTGTCTTTATCTACCCTATCAATTCCTCTGAGAATCCTGTATGTGGTGATCATGTCCCCTCGAACTCGTCTGTCTACCAGTGACGTGAGGTTTAATTCCCGTAGTCTCTCTTCGTAGCTCATACCCCTCAGTTCGGGTATGTGTTTGTGTGTGTGTGTGTGTGTGTGTGTGTGTGTGTGTGTGTGTGTGTGTGTGTGTGTGTGTGTGTGTGTGTGTGTGTGTGTGTATTCACCTAGTTGTGTTTGCAGGGGTTGAGCTTTGCTCTTGTGTGTGTGTGTGTGTGTGTGTGTGTGTGTGTGTGTGTGTGTGTGTGTGTGTGTGTGTGTGTTCTCACCATCATGTGCTTGCAGGTCAAGAATCAGTTTCTGTGTCTCTCCTAGTTGGTAATCACCTTCTGCAGTGGTTCCGACTCTTCCTTACACCGCCAGACATAAGTCTTGGAAGTTTCAAGCCGATTTAATCACACGTTCTCCAGATATCATGGTCACACACAATTTCGAAAACCATCAATTTGTTAAATGAAAAATGTAAACAAAATATATCTACTAAAGATACTTATTAGACAAAACAAAAATACACACATGATCAGCATTAGATCAGCTGGGCAGTGATGGGTATGTCAGCCTGCTTGCTATAATCAGCAATAGCTTGGCTGATCAAGAGATCACGAGGGAAGCCTGACCTCAGGTGTGGTTATGAACGTAATAGAACAACGGGAACCGGCTATAAGTAAACACTGGAGGCGAGCAATGAGGAGGTGCTTGTCGATGCCTTTATCTTACATAACAATTGTAATGACACTGATCACAAGTTGTGCCTAATTAGGTATGCCAGTTTCCTCCCCCTTCCACTTCTCTTGCTCCTCCTTCTGCCTCCACCTTCTCCTGCTGACACCACCTACTGCTGCCTCCTCCTCCTCTTGCTGCCACCTATTTCTGCTGTCATCTCATCCTGCTGTCACCCACTCCTGCTACCTCCTCCAAGCGCGACACCCACGACTCTCAAGAGAGATCACGAAGTGACAATACCCAGAACTGCCTTCATTAATTTCAAATCTTACAAACACTTACTCGCGAGGGGTCTACTTTTGCAGTGATGCGTCCGCACGCGTCCCCAGCCACCTCCGTCACCTACACCCACGTACACAGGCCCCTCTGTCACCTACACCCACGTACACAGGCCCCTCTGTCACTTACACCCACATACACAGGCCCCTCCGTCACCTACACCCACTTACACAGGCCCCTCTGTCACTTACACCCACATACACAGGCCCCTCCGTCACCTACACCCACTTACACAGGCCCCTCTGTCGCTTACACCCACATACACAGGCCCCTCCGTCACCTACACCCACTTACACAGGCCCCTCCGTCCCCTACACCCACGTACACAGGCCCCTCCGTCAAATACACCCACGTACACAGGCCTCTCCGTCACCTACACCCACGTACACAGGTCCCTCCGTCACCTACACCCACGTACACAGGCCTCTCCGTCACCTACACCCACGTACACAGGCCTCTCCGTCACCTACACCCACGTACACAGGCCTCTCCGTCACCTACACCCACGTACACAGGCCCCTCCGTCACCTACACCCGTGTCCCTATCCACCTCCGTCAAATACACCCACGTCTCGCAGACACCTTTTATTTATTTTCACAGACACCTCCAACACACTTATCCGAATTTTCATTCTCCTCCGAACCTTGTACCCCATCTTTTAGCCTCCTCCAACACCCGTTCTTGTGTCCACAGCTTTCTTTAACACTTGTACCTGCATCTACAGCCGTCTCTAGCAAGTGTACCTCAGTCTCCCTCGAGACTGTAGCTGCACCAGGTTCCTCCCATTACACACAGAAATCACAATAGCGTGATGTATCACATGTATGATCTCGGACGTAGGTTCGAATCCTCGTCACGGCTCTTGTGGATTTGTTCAGGTTCCTCCCATACAATGAACAAATCAAGAGGAGCATTGATGTAACTCGAACCAGTGAACAGGGTACACCCGGCCGCGCACCTTACCCCTGTACCACATGTCGTGGTACAGGGGTAAGTTATGGTATAAGTTATACAACCTATACACGACATATATAAGTTATACAACCTATACACATGTCGTTATACACGACATGGTATAAGTTATACAACCTGAGATTCCACTGACTGTTATGGGCTATTCATGCCCGTGCCACCTCTTGGGTGGCTTAATCTTTATCAATCAATCAATTCCACTGAGTCCACTGGAAGTCTGGAGGCTTCTACTTAAGCCAGCCCAAGTTTTACATATAACTCCCAAGCAATCTGGTGTAGGTAAAGTAATTCATCAATCGTACGGTCCAGTTTCAGGTACACAAAGTAATCACATTAAGGTGATATATATCAATGAGAATCAAGTGGAGCAACGAGGTTGTATAGCTTATAACATGTGGTATAAGGGTGAGGTTAGCGGCTGGGAGCACCTTGATTACTGGTTCGAGTCATCTCAATTAACCAGTTGATACACATCTTTTGCTTCATCCCTCATAAAAATGATTGATTGATACAGATTAAACCACCCAAAAGGTGGCACGGGCATGAATAGCCCCTAATCGTCAAAAATATTCCCGGATAACTTAGGTAGAAAATAATAATAATAAAAAAAACCTCCACCACCAGGGCTGTCACTCACACGTAACTCACTCTTCCCTCAATCATCATGTCTCACCTTTGTCCTCAGCTCTCCTCCCCTTCACCACCCTCATCACTCCCCTACCCTCGTTAATACCCTCATTAGCCTGGTCCTAAACACTTAATGATCACCTTTCCTCGTCCTGTTTTCAGCTCCACAACCCTTCACAATTACCTTCTCTTCCTTTGTCTTTCCGTCACCACCTAAGTACTTCCCCTGGCCAGTTCCTGGGCGACATTTGACGCCTGCATTCACTTTCCCCCTTGTCATAATGCACCCAATGTCTTGGCTTCGTCGCCATCCTTACTTCATATACCTTTCTCTCTACAATATTGTCAAGTTTTGGAAAATCGGTTCAACTAGCTGTTGTAACCAGGGATTTGTAAGACATATCTCTCTCTCTCTCTCTCTCTCTCTCTCTCTCTCTCTCTCTCTCTCTCTCTCTCTCTCTCTCTCTCTCTCTCTCTCTCTCTCACTCACTCTCTCTCTCACTTACTCTCACTCACTCTCTCACTCTCTCTCACTCTCTCTCACTCACTCTCACTAACTCTCACTCACTCTCTCTCTTTCTATACAAATATGTGACTGCATGATATGAATTTATGTACATTCACTTTTTATTAGCTTTCCTTCTATCTTTGAGTATTCTAAGGCGTACTTGACAGAAGCGCTTATATATATATATATATATACCGTATATATATATATATATATATATATATATATATATATATATATATATATATATATATATATATATATAACGTATCCTCATCTTTGATTATTGATCTTTGATAACTTATCTTATTATGGATAAGTCACTGCCCTTTCCTCGCACTCATCATCCTCTTTCCTCATACTCCTCCTCATTCTCCTCCTTTTCCGAAACGTGGAAACAGTCAGTCAACAAATTTCCGGCGCGTCTCTTGGCCAGTGGTGTTTCTTCCGGCGAGGGCTGTCATTACCCTCCTTATTTACATATCAGCTGACTGGCTAGAGACGTAAACAACCTTGAGTCTACCACACGCCCCTCCCACCCCTACCTCACCTTGCCCTAAGGCTCATTTTCCAGGTTAATTGCTGCTTCTTAGAATATGACCTCGTTTTCCTTACGAGGCTAGATGGCCATCTCACGCAGTCGGAGGGTATCTCCTCTCCATGCAACCCCCCCTTCAACCTCTGCCCCGCCCCCCCTTCAACCCCCCCCCCTATACGTAAATACGTATAGGTGGGTTATACGGTATACGGTTAAATCGCGGTTATAAGTAAAACTAGGGTAGTAGTAGAGGGTTATCTTCTTGAGGTTATAAGATGATTTCGGGGCTTAGCGTCCCCGCGGCCCGGTCCTCGACCAGGCCTCCTTTTTGTTACACATCCCCAGGAAGCAGTCCGTAGCAGCTGTCTAACTATTCATTGTGCCAGGTACATATTTACTGCTAGGTTCACAGGGTTAAAGAAACTCTGCCCATTCCACCGGGGATCGAACCCGGAAGCTTAGGACTACGAATCCTGAACGCTGTCCACTCAGCAGTCAGGCCCCTGTAGGAGCATTGGCAGTGAGGGTAAGGGTAGGTGAGTGGTTAATGGTATGGATAAAGATAGGTGCATTTACAGTGGTAGTCATGGGGATTAGAATAGTGGTCGGAGTAGAAGGGGTGAAGACGAGAGGAAATGGAAGGATAAATGATAAATGAGAGTTACAAGTGGCCACACAAGAGGACACAGCTCTGTGGATAGCTGGAAATCAGGTAACTTGAAAGGGATTGAGGGGACGGGTGGTGAGGGGCGGAGTCAGGAGGCAACGACACGTTTAGTTATAATTGGGCCACAACTGAATCTTTTTTATAACTATCAACACGCAAAGGTTGACAAAAAAAAAAAGTGTCCAGTCCCTTTTCTTTTACGTTTCACAAACAGTTGGATAAGCGTGCGTGCACACACAATTTTTTTCAGTGTCAGAGTAGTTAACAAATGGAATGCATTGGGCAGTGATGTGGTGGAGGCTGACTCCATACAGAGTTTCAAATGTAGATATGATAGAGCCCAGTAGGCTCAGGAATCTGTACACCAGTTGATTGACAGTTGAGAGGCGGGACCAAAAAGCCAAAGCTCAACCCACGTAAGACAGCTAGGTGAGTACAACTAGTTGAGTACACATACAGAAAGTTGATTGACGATTGAGGGGCGGGACTAGAGTCGAAGCTCAACCCCCGCAAGCACAACTAGGTGAGTACACACACACACACAATGCTTTCATCCAAAACCATAGACTGCTAAGGGTCCTCTAAAGACAATCTGTTAGACAAAAGTGATGTGTTTTTTTAACCATTACAGAAAAAACTAATCAAAAAATATTATATATATATATATATATATATATATATATATATATATATATATATATATATATATATATATATATATATATATATATAGGGGGGTACCACCACTGGTGCAATTATAGGGACCCACAGCCTCAGAGAAGGGAACACAGAGCATTCAGGGAAAAACTTGCCATTTAACTCTGAACTATATATATATATATATATATATATATATATATATATATATATATATATATATATATATATATATATATACACACATTAAGACTAGCGGCTACGGGAGGAAACTAGAGAAGATGAGCCAGATATGTCATAAGGAACTTCTTTAGTATAAGACTCAAACCAATGGAATGGACTGTGAGAAGAGATTGTCAAGAAATTTGTAATAAGCAACTTAAAAATACGCCGAGAAACATGTTGAATAAATCATTGCATACATTTACCAGAATCTCCAAAGGCGGGGAGTGGGAGCTAATGTTTAAACCTGCCAGTGTACCTAGGTTGTTTTACGGGCTATTCGTGCCCGTGCCACCTCTTGGGTGGTTTAATCTTCATCAATCAACCTAGGTTGTTCTTGCAAAACTTCTGATATCATTCAATATTATTATCAATTAAGATAATTTATTAATGTTATTTTTAAATAGCTTAAGTATATGGCCGCTCTGATCAAGGAAATAAGCTTGGGTTTTGAATAATAACACTACGTTTGCAGAAGACTGATATGAGGCGCCGATGACAATTCTCTGGCAGCCTAGCCTGTGATGACAAGCCTTACCCAGTCACTGTAACTTTCATAATATCTTGCGATTCCGACTATCCTCGTCAACACACACTGCTGCATTATTTCAGCAAAATAACTTTGATCAACTTTCCCTCGGGTTGATTAAAGGTGCACTCAGCTATTGCAAGGCGGTTTGTTCCATAATGCCCATCACTGTGATAAAATAAAAGTCTCCCTCTACGTCAATTTTGTCCCCCAATAAAACGAAACGAGGGTTAGATACGTCTGTTTTGACATAGAAAAAGCATTGGCTATGTTTTTATTAACCAAGAAAAACGAAGCAATGACTGTTTCACTAATGTAAAGTTAGCAACGAATATTTGTCGTATCAACTTCTCTCGTTTCGATAATAAAAATAATATGAGTGCATCTAGATACAGTCAAGAACTGAATATTTGGTAATATTTTTTAAAAGTTTACAATATTCCTCTTACTCCGAATCTTTGACTCCTCAAAATTTAAGAAGAATGGGTGAGCAAGTAGGCTACCTATAATTACTATTCATATATAAAGTAAAGTTTATCCCTTTACTTGCCTTGTTCAACTTTGTTGTAAATGATAAGCATATTTTAAGAGTTGTTATTCGGACTAACTGCTTGTTTGGATCAAGAGATTCACAAAAGCCTAGTTATAATCAATTCTTCTTCTGGTCCTTTTTGTTATTTTGATCAAGAAAAGCACAATCATGTTTAAACAACTGAGATTTTAACCTCTTTTTCTTATACGAAAAAGAACAACATATACACAACCCTTATTTAACCCCCCACCCATTTTTTATGGGTCAATACTAACTCATGCATGTAAAACAAGTCTTATTCCGACCCCCCCTTTGCTTGTTTGACTAAAAAAAAAATGGGATGAAGGGGGTAAATGTTCGCCTTTAAAGGACCCACTATTCCAGCGCTGAGAGGGAAGGCTTAAAGACCTCGCCTGTCAAAGTACAAACATTTCTCTATAAGTAGTGTCACTCAGCGAACGCTCAACGGCAGTTAAGTACACAGGTATAGTTTACTTACACGCATGCAAGGGTAAGGGCAGGAGGGAGGGAGGGAGGGAGGGAGGGGATGTAAAGGGACGAAGCAAATGGATAGATATAAAATATATACAAAAAAAGCGGATGGGAGACATGAAATAATGCTACGCTGGAAATAAATTCAGAAAGACGACCTATCAAGCCACATAATATATATATATGTGGTGTGTTAGTACAGCTCTCACGCCGTCACACGCCCGCTAATGGTCGCACGTGCACGCACGAACGTGTCATGGAGAGCGTACAGACGAACGTGTGCATGTGAACCACCTTCAGACGTACATAATATGCGGTCATGAAGGTGTTGTGAGCGACGCTCTCTCTCTAGGTGCGGAGAATGGTACGTGTGTTTTTAAAGTAATTAGCAGTAGCTAAATCGATGGTGATGGGGGGGGGGGAAGACGGAGGCGAGGAAGGTTATGGGAGACATGGAGAGGGAAGGGAAGGGAAGGGAAAGGGGTTAGCGTGTTAGGTCTGGGTAGACTCGTGGCCGCTCACCGGAGAGGCGTGCGTGTTAAACAGCGCTTGGTTTTAATCGTTTCCCGTGCCCCCTGCCGGCCTCCTGTCCCCCTCCTGTTCCACCCAGCCTCACCTCGCCCTCCCCACAACCTTCTCCTTTCCTTTACCCAGCCCCTCTACACACCCCCTCTACTCAGCTCTCCCTCACAGCGACACCCCCATTTCATTCTATATATTTACCCATCTTACGTTCCTACTCAAATTTCAGTACATTTTCCCCAACTATCATCATTTCCTCAGAAGATTAAAGAGACTGATTACCTTACTTTTCCCTTTGAACTCCCTTTCCCAAGTTTACAAAAATGTTCCTTTTCCGACTTAGGCCTACTGCTCTGACGCAATGAATAAAATAAACCAAAATTAATTAATAACTAATACCTACATAATAACCATGAATGCAGTACAACAAAATAATAATTTTAAATAATTTAATTCACAAAATTATAAATAAATTAATGAACTTATAAATGCACGAATGAAATCGAACTTAAGAATAATGAAAATATATTGTAATGAAGTTACTAAATTAATATAATTTTAATTAAAATTTAAAATGAGTATGCATCACAGTAAAGTATGGTCTAATGGAAAATATATATATATATATATATATTTTATTAAATATGACCGAAAAAGTAAGATTAATAATTCTATCACGAATTTTCTCAATCTTTCGTACATTATGCTTCACTGTTGGAGGTAAATAAAAAATCACTTCTCCAAAATTCATTTTTATTTCTAGTCTGACGCGACACGGGCGCGTTTCGTAAAACTTATTACATTTTCAAAGACTTCACAAATACACAACTGATTAGAACTTGCGTTTCCCTGAATTTATATCTACATTTGAGTGAGGTGGGAAGGGTGATGTGGCATTACATTTGAGTAAGGTGGGAAGGATGATGTGGCATTAGAGGATATTAATAGGGTATTAAAAGTATCAACACAAGACAGAACACGAAACAATGGATATTGAATAGAAGTGTTTGTAGAAAGCCTATTGGTCCATATTTCTTGATGCTTCTATATTGGAGCGGAGTCTTGAGGTGGGTAGAATATAGTTGTGCAATAATTGGCTGTTGATTGCTGGTGTTGACTTCTTGATGTGTAGTGCCTCGCAAACGTCGAGCCGCCTGCTATCGCTGTATCTATCGATGATTTCTGTGTTGTTTACTAGGATTTCTCTGGCGATGGTTTGGTTATGGGAAGAGATTATATGTTCCTTAATGGAGCCCTGTTGTTTATGCATCGTTAAACGCCTAGAAAGAGATGTTGTTGTCTTGCCTATATACTGGGTTTTTTGGAGCTTACAGTCCCCAAGTGGGCATTTGAAGGCATAGACGACGTTAGTCTCTTTTAAAGCGTTCTGTTTCGTGTCTGGAGAGTTTCTCATGAGTAGGCTGGCCGTTTTTCTGGTTTTATAGTAAATCGTCAGTTGTATCCTCTGATTTTTGTCTGTAGGGATAACGTTTCTATTAACAATATCTTTCAGGACCCTTTCCTCTGTTTTATGAGCTGTGGAAAAGAAGTTCCTGTAAAATAGTCTAATAGGGGGTATAGGTGTTGTGTTAGTTGTCTCTTCGGAGGTTGCATGGCTTTTCACTTTCCTTCTTATGATGTCTTCGATGAAACCATTGGAGAAGCCGTTATTGACTAGAACCTGCCTTACCCTACAGAGTTCTTCGTCGACTTGCTTCCATTCTGAGCTGTGGCTGAGAGCACGGTCGACGTATGCGTTAACAACACTCCTCTTGTACCTGTCAGGGCAGTCGCTGTTGGCATTTAGGCACATTCCTATGTTTGTTTCCTTTGTGTAGACTGCAGTGTGGAAACCTCCGCCCTTTTCCATGACTGTTACATCTAGAAAAGGCATCGTGATCCAGCCTGTACTCCTCTTGACATGCCAGAAAGTATTCTGAGGAAACTACTCCAAGCTTGTACTAAAGAGGCACCCTTCTTGAGCCCGGATGGGCACATGTATAAGCAAGTAGATGGGGTCGCTATGGGTTCTCCCCTAGGTGTCCTGTTTGCAAACTTCTACATGGGTACCATCGAGCAAAAAGTCTTAGTCGACATGGACTTGAAACCGGCCATATACTGCAGGTATGTTGACGACATTTTTACACAGGTACCTGATGTCAGACATCTGCAGGAGCTGAAGGAGGCATTTGAGCAGAGTTCCGTGCTGCGTTTCACTTACGAGACGGAAAAGGATGGGAAGCTGCCTTTTCTAGATGTAACAGTCATGGAAAAGGGCGGAGGTTTCCACACTGCAGTCTACACAAAGGAAACAAACATAGGAATGTGCCTAAATGCCAACAGCGACTGCCCTGACAGGTACAAGAGGAGTGTTGTTAACGCATACGTCGACCGTGCTCTCAGCCACAGCTCAGAATGGAAGCAAGTCGACGAAGAACTCTGTAGGGTAAGGCAGGTTCTAGTCAATAACGGCTTCTCCAATGGTTTCATCGAAGACATCATAAGAAGGAAAGTGAAAAGCCATGCAACCTCCGAAGAGACAACTAACACAACACCTATACCCCCTATTAGACTATTTTACAGGAACTTCTTTTCCACAGCTCATAAAACAGAGGAAAGGGTCCTGAAAGATATTGTTAATAGAAACGTTATCCCTACAGACAAAAATCAGAGGATACAACTGACGATTTACTATAAAACCAGAAAAACGGCCAGCCTACTCATGAGAAACTCTCCAGACACGAAACAGAACGCTTTAAAAGAGACTAACGTCGTCTATGCCTTCAAATGCCCACTTGGGGACTGTAAGCTCCAAAAAACCCAGTATATAGGCAAGACAACAACATCTCTTTCTAGGCGTTTAACGATGCATAAACAACAGGGCTCCATTAAGGAACATATAATCTCTTCCCATAACCAAACCATCGCCAGAGAAATCCTAGTAAACAACACAGAAATCATCGATAGATACAGCGATAGCAGGCGGCTCGACGTTTGCGAGGCACTACACATCAAGAAGTCAACACCAGCAATCAACAGCCAATTATTGCACAACTATATTCTACCCACCTCAAGACTCCGCTCCAATATAGAAGCATCAAGAAATATGGACCAATAGGCTTTCTACAAACACTTCTATTCAATATCCATTGTTTCGTGTTCTGTCTTGTGTTGATACTTTTAATACCCTATTAATATCCTCTAATGCCACATCATCCTTCCCACCTTACTCAAATGTAATGCCACATCACCCTTCCCACCTCACTCAAATGTAGATATAAATTCAGGGAAACGCAAGTTCTAATCAGTTGTGTATTTGTGAAGTCTTTGAAAATGTAATAAGTTTTACGAAACGCGCCCGTGTCGCGTCAGACTAGAAATAAAAATGAATTTTGGAGAAGTGATTTTTTATTTACCTCCAACAGTGAAGCATAATGTACGAAAGATTGAGAAAATTCGTGATAGAATTATTAATCTTACTTTTTCGGTCATATTTAATAAAATATGTCTACAGGAAAGACTGCTACCAAAATATACTAATATATATATATATATATATATATATATATATATATATATATATATATATATATATATATATATATATATATATATATATATATATATATATATATATATCAACAAAATATATATAAATAAAATTCACAAATAATAACCAAGAACTATATGTAGCTATGCTAAATATAAACATATATATACTAGAGGGGATACCTGGGGGTATCCCACTCTCGTTTTCTTTCTCACCTCTCTCTCTCTCTCTCTCTCTCTCAGAAAATGCATCTTGTTTCCAACTTTAGATTTATATACATACAAACAGATAGGTTGAAAGCGCTCTAGCAATTATTTCATTTTTTTAAATGTGGTTTCCTCTGCGCACTTAATAATCAGTGATTATTGCTCTTCCTTATATATAATATATATATATATATATATATATATATATATATATATATATATATATATATATATATATATATATATATATATATATATATATTAGTATATTTTGGTAGCAGTCTTTCCTGTAGACATATATTATTAAATATGACCGAAAAAGTAAGATTAATAATTCTAACACGAATTTTCTCAATCTTTCGTACATTTCTTTTCACTGCTTACTTTTCACTGCTTACTGCTTAGGGACAATTTGAATTACCACCAGCAGTGGAAAGAAATGTACGAAAGATTGAGAAAATTCGTGTTAGAATTATTAATCTTACTTTTTCGGTCATATTTAATAATAATAATAATAATAATAATAATAATAATATATATATATATATATATATATATATATATATATATATATGGAATCAATTAAGAGTAAGTCATAGTTTATTTGTTTTCTGGAGCGTCATCCCCTAATCCGAAAAAAACGAGAATAAAAAATATATGATTTCTAGTAGAAGGTAATAATGGTGGGCAGGCACAGTGCCAGCTCTTAATAACCAAGGAGGGCCGTAATGGACCTCAACAATGAGGGCCGGCACTCCACCATTCACATTGCGTTCAACATTTCACTATGAATTCCGACTCACGGGGCCCAACCCCTCTTCCCCGCCCCTACGCCTCAACCACATCAACCAGTAACGCCTTCCCTACAGTGTTACCAGGCACCGTTGGTTGCTTGCAGTGTTACCAGGCACTTATGGGTGCCTGCAGTCTCATCAGGCACTGAGGGGGGGTTGGGGAATCCGAGAGTGTTACCAGCCACGCGAAGGTGATGATTGCCTATAGTGTTAGCAGAGCCAAGGGCCTGGTGATTCCTTTGAGCTGAACCCTGGGATTACACCCTGGGATTACACCCTGGGATTTAACACGGATCACCCTGTTATATTATATTTCTGTTATATAGTAACAGGAGCAAGCCTGGAATATATAAACACAAGAGAGTGCATCCAGCTCTAGAGTATACGGAAATGATGACTATGTTTGTCCCAGAAGTTAAGAACCTCTCTTATGATATGAGAAATATCAAAATTTAGTTACTTTCTAAAAAGACGTAAAGATGAACATGATAGAAGTGTAAACATGGATGAAACCATTTTAACATGGGTAATACAAATAGGCTGCTAGCAATATTAACTCAAATGAGATTTAGAGAAGAATTGAGTAAACTCTTTCATGGAAATATGGTGTCAGATAAGTTCTTCTATCCCTACAGTGTTCCATGCTTTCAATTTCCCAAATCTACTACTCTCCACCCCCCCCCCCCCCCCCGCTCCTTCAATTTCTTTTCTACCCTCGCTTTTCCCTCAGACTGTTTAGTCCTCAGTCTCCTCTCCCCTCTTTCTCTCTCGCTTCTTTAGTTTATTTCCTTCACTCGTTCTCGTTCATTTCCTTGGAGCTTTTCCCTTCTCATCAGCTTCTTCTCTTTCCCTTATCCTCTACCCTTCTTGTTATTCCCTTCACTTAACATCTCTTTCCCCCTTTATACCCTTCCTTCCCTCCCCCACCCACTCCCTTCTTCCCCTCATCCCGTCCTCTTCACGCTCTCCCTTTGTTTCCCTCCCTTACCATCTCCCCCTCACTCTCTTTATTCCATTCTTCCCCCCCCCTTCCCCTCTCTGTTGCCTTACATTCCCCCTATGGATTTTAACCTCACGGATGTGCGGGATTACCCCTGCCAGATATCTCTTGATGCTACTCTCACGCCTCTGCAACACTTTTTGCAATACTCACAAATTGCTATTATCGCTAAACTCTTTTTCATAATATTTACACAACATTAAAAGGTACTTGAAGCTTCTTTTATTTATTGACAACGAGTTTTTATCCTCAATTTAAATTTCTATACTAGGGGCAGACGAAGAGCTAATTCTATTAGTTCTATTAGGAGCACAAAGGATGCTAGTGACAACACTAGGAACAGATTCAAAAATAGTAGCAACGATGGCGCTAGTAAGTGGAAAAGTAGTAATAGTGGTCATGCTAATAGTCAATAGTCAATGCAGTATTGTAGTGTCTACAGCAGAATACATTAGGATAGCCTAAAGAGAAGGGCTTTCGTCAATAGAAAAAGAACTACGCAGCTAGCCTGTGAAACATATCTTGAGAAGAGACGATTTCGGGGCTTTAGTGTCCCCGCGGCCCGGTCATCGACCAGGTCTCCCTGGTCGAGTAACATCAATAAAATTAGCAAAAATAGTAATTAATATAGATTGTGAAACAATATAACAGTCATCATTAGTATTACTGATATTGAAGGTGGAGGAGAGACCCAATGTATGTAAAGTGTATTAAGAACCAACTTCTCGAACTGAACCTACATCCTTTCTCAAGGTGCTGTATTCAGTAATCTCTAACACTGTATATACTTCCTTGAGCAAGGATGTAGGTTACATTCGAAAATATTGGGTCTTTTCTTTACCTTCATTTAAGCACTACGACATTGTATTAAGTTTCTACATTATTATTATTATTATTATTTACACAGATAAATCTCACTAACGTGATATATATCAATGAGAAAATCAACTGGAGCTGATTAGCAGAGTGGTACAGTGGTAGAAATTGCGACTGGCAGTTCGTTGGTCGCGGGTTCGAGGCACCTAAGAGCTCCAGTTGATTTTATCATTATTATAATTATTATTATTTTTATATAAATCACATTTCTCGTCAGCAATACGGGGCTGAGGCCTGGTCGACGACCGGGCCGCGGGGACGCTAAACCCCGGAAGCACCTCAAGGTACTCGTCTTGATGGAAACAAAATCCAATCACTGTAGTTTTGTAAACAAATAACAACAATTTTCAAATTTCTTCAAATAGCAAAATTATATGCGCCATATTTTAAAAATTATCCTTGAATAAAACATTTTAGAATGTTAAGATACGGAAAGGCCAACGAATTCTTATTTGAAAATTTCGCTAAAAAAATAATAATTTGTTTATATAAAAAATATTTGTAAGGATTCATTATAGTTCGCAACCTGAAGGTGAGATTACATACAACGCATAATACAAAATAAATCTAAATGTCTGTTCATAAAGATAAATTAGTAATATGATCTCAAAATTGTAATACGATCGAAAAAAAATTAGTTTTTGCAATATTAAAATTAATGTTTAGGGAATAAATAATTATAACAACAAAATACGTGAACTGTTTAAATGTAAATAAACATGCTGTGTGTTTACATAGTTAATTAAATGTAAAACATATAGTTGTTATTCCTATTAATATTTACATAAAATCATTTACTTTTAAATCAAATGCGGTCCAGTGTTGTATGCAAATGAAGAGCACGACACTGTCCACATTACAGCTGCGAGTAGTGAAGGTAGCGCCTCTGGTGGCGACCAGCGCACCCCACAACACTGACCAGCACCTCCCCACCTCCAGGTGGATGGCAAGAGATCAGGTGCGGCAGGAGAGGTAGTGGAGGTGGGTGCTGAGGATGCATCTAAAGGAATAATTCTTACGTAGTTCTCCTATTCTTTTTAACAATTACTTACGTCTGTAGACCTAGGCTCGTGAGCAACAGGCGCTCAGGGCACACGTCAGGTTCTCAGTTCATGTTTATTGACTTGACAAGAATGGACGAGTCTCCATGACGCGCTCTCCGAAAATCAAGAAGCTTTGATCACTTTCTTAGTTGGTAGTACACGCAGTCTCCAAGGAGATCCTTGAGAGGTCGGTGCATCCTGAATCACGCTCGCTCATGTCTTCTTATTTCCAGGGACATGTATTATTCAGCCGCCTCACACACCAGATTAAAACATAGCACTACACGTGTTAATTCGAATGAGATTCCAGGCCTGATAAGAGACCGAGGTCGGTGGAAAACCTGATACTGGGACCGTCGCTGTTAGAGTTGAGTGACGGACGATTTATCTGATGTTATTAATTGATAGTAATAATAGGCGGAGTTTCTCGCTCGTTACGTGGGATCTAGACAATTAACGCTTTCCGGTTGAAGGGATGCGCCGAACACCTTCAGAAGCTTGTCAACACCCGGAGACTTGCGGCTGGCTGAGGCAACCAATCCATTCTGCGTCCCGGTCATACCCTCAACGCAACGTCCTGCATTGTCTCTACGCAACTGTCTCCACGACATAATTATAGCTGCACAACGTCCGGCGAGCTTTTATAATGCAGGGATATCCCTCAGGTGCAATAAAGAGATAATAACAGCCAGAGAAGCAAGGACAGGAGGCGCGAGCGCTGTGGTGAGCGGCGACTCACAACGGAAGTGATCAACCACCTTATTAGCATATGTCGACGCTAGACACGCTCCCTGCCCACTTGCTCCCCGCCCACGCCCAAAACTTATACATAGCTCGTGGGAGGTTGTGGGCGTGAAGGAGAGGGGCGGGTGGTGGGGGGGAACGATCCCGGGTTGGGGCATAAGGGAGGCCCAGAGGGTCGGCAAACAGATGTAGGCGCTGGGTGAGTGAGGTATGCACAGCTCCAGTGTTTGTAGCTCATCACCAACCCACCTCACGAGCGTGGCTTGAACAAAGCGCCTGCCTCGGAAACTTTAAGAATATTATTTACCATGAACGACGCCAATGCGGAATTTCCTGAAGCGTTGGTTGACTTCCAAGAAACGATAGCATAAATGCGTGGCATGATAATGAAACCTTAAAAATAACGCAAAATGACAATGCAATGCATAAGTGCGATATTTGTGATTTATGACATCGCACTTATACTTTAATTATAACAATAAATGTATTAATACAATTGATTACATGAATGTATTAAAATACTCAGGTTACGATAAGAGTGCTGCTTTAGGGGTACGACAAAAGATGACATCTGTTGAGACTTCAAGAAAGTGATGTTCAAAGGAGGAGTAACGAAGAGAAATCCCCTTCAATGTACATCAAGCTTGCAGCATAGCACATGATCAATATATACTTTGGACTGGTCATCACAAGAGGAAAATACAAATAATATATGTTAAATACACAATTCTGTGAGTAGGCCTACGAACAAACAGTATTTTAATGCAGGTATGTAAACCTATGGACAAATAAATAACTAAATGAACAAATAAACATATAAATATATGGTGGTCTTCTATCGCTCGTATAAACAATGCCAAACGTCAAATAAGTTGCTAAAAGTTAAGCAAGTGTGGACCCGGAGTCCAAAGATAGCCTAGACACAATTGTTGCTACTCATTCAGTATAAGATCAAACACTAGAATCGTTGACCAGACCACACAAAAGAAGGTGAAGGGACGACGACGTTTCGGTCCGTCCTGGACCATTCTCAAGTCGATAATGGACTAGGCCGGACCGAAACGTCGTCGTCCCTTCACTTTCTAGTGTGTGGTTTGGTCAACATATTTCAGCCACGTTATTGTGACTCCTCATCTGCAAACACTAGAATCGAACGATTTATTCGTCTATATCATCGTATTTCTGCTGTCACTCCAATAAAAAAATAAACTCAGAGTTTAGTTTTCAGGTCTTAAAATAAACAAATAGGCCTAGATACAGATATAAATTAAATATGAGAAAAAATTGTTGAATTTGAGTAATTGTGCAAAAATATAAGCAAGTAATTAAGAAAAGAAGGTACAAAGCCGGTAAGTATATGTAGCTCTTACAACTACTTAGGCCTATTCCACTATAATTTATTTTTCATTGAACAAGGGAAAATCTGAATTAAAAACATGTTTTAAATTTAGCGAAATGTCCAATGTAACCTTCTTGAGGTTTTCTTGAGATGATTTCGGGGCTTTAGTGTCCCCGCGGCCCGGTCCTCGACCAGGCCTCCACCCCCAGGAAGCAGCCCGTGACAGCTGACTAACACCTAGGTACCTATTTACAGCTAGGTATCAGGGGCAAAGGGTGAAAGAAACTCTGCCCATTGTTTCTCGCCGGCGCCTGGGATCGAATCCAGGACCACAGGATCACAAGTACAGCGTGCTGTCCGCTCGGCCGACCGGCTCCCTTAAGCGCAAAGCGTAACGCGCAAAATGTTACTAAATAACCCACAAAAGGCCTGTTATCTTGAGGTTATCTTGAGATGATTTCGGGGCTTTAAGTGTCCCCGCGGCCCGGTCCTCGACCAGGCCTCCACCCCCAGGAAGCAGTCTGTGACAGCTGACTAACACCCAGGTACCTATTTTACTGCTAGGTAACAGGGGCATAGGGTGAAAGAAACTCTGCCCATTGTTTCTCGCCGGCGCCCGGGATCGAACCCGGGACCACAGGATCACAAGTCCAGTGTGCTGTCCGCTCGGCCGACCGGCTCCCTTAAGCGCAAAGCGTAACGCGCAAAATGTTACTAAATAACCCACAAAAGGCCTGTTATCTTGAGGTTATCTTGAGATGATTTCGGGGCTTTAAGTGTCCCCGCGGCCCGGTCCTCGACCAGGCCTCCACCCCCAGGAAGCAGTCTGTGACAGCTGACTAACACCCAGGTACCTATTTTACTGCTAGGTAACAGGGGCATAGGGTGAAAGAAACTCTGCCCATTGTTTCTCGCCGGCGCCCGGGATCGAACCCGGGACCAAAGGATCACAAGTCCAGTGTGCTGTCCGCTCGGCCGACCGGCTCCCAGGAGTGAATCAGGCTGTGAATCAACCGCAAGTCACGAAACCTTAACCTGTGAATTTTCCGCGTTTAAATCGCGATGTGTCCGTATATAAGCAGCGAGATATTCGTGTATAGATCGCGAATGTCCCTTAATAAATAGATAGATATTAGTTTATAAACAGCGAGATACTCCTGGATAATCTATCCAACCACTTGGACTGGACGGTAGAGCGACGGTCTCGCTTCATGCAGGTCGGCGTTCAATCCCCGACTGTCCAAGTGGTTGGGCATCATTCCTTTCCCCCCGTCGCATCCCAACTCCTTATCCTGACCCCCTTCCCAGTGCTATATAGTCCTAATGGCTTGGCGCTTTCCACTGATACTTCCTTCCTGGGTAATCTGTGAGATGCCCCTGAATAAACATCCTTGCATAACCCGCAGGATGCATATACATAACCTTAAGAGATACCTGCCCCTACACAACCTGCGAGATATCCCTACATAACCTGCGAGATATCCCTATATAACCTGCGAGATATCCCTACATAACCCTGCGAGATATCCCTACATAACCTGCGAGATATCCCTACATAACCCTGCGAGATATCCCTACATAACCCGCGAGCTACAACATAACACGCGAAAATGCTTCCTTTACAGAAGTACAAGAACGTAACTCAAAGAATCATAACAAAGACTCCATAAATCCCGCTTAGTCACTGATCGGAACCCCGAATCGCGTGACCTGACCTGACCTGACTGGCAGGCTCGGAGAGGCTGCTCTCAGCGACTCCTCGCTTGACCTCCCCGGCTCGTTAAGCCCTATAATGAGATTAGTGGGTTACCTGGACGAGTAACGAACACGATAAATGGTTTGCCTCTTTACTGAGTAGAAACAGACGCTAATGCTCTTCCTGACCGCAAGGAAATGTGTGTGTTTATCTCTCAGAATGTTCGGCAATATGTTTATTGTTTGTGATGTGTCTATATATGTATGAACACGTTGTACTGAACGGGGTGAGAATAGCTTGAGCTACCTCATCCCTTTGTGTATATTTTACCTCAATAAACTTATTTCAATTCCAATTTCTTCCTGACCAGTATATTCGGAATGCTTTGAGTAAATACAGCAGTACTGACAAGTTCGTAGAAGTCAAAGTTTTTGTCTAAACAATCCAATGCCATTAAAAAAAAGTTGATATTTGTGACACACGGTAAAAAAAAAACGTAAAAAAACTTGAAAATAAAAAAAGCTAGTGTAAACCCTTTTCCCCACTGCTGATCAGGGGGCCTACGAAGGCCCAAAGGGTGGCGGTAAGACCTTTGAAAGGCTAGCCAGCGTGAAGTAGCCGTTTCGACTCACTGAGGTTGTAATTAGAGTCCCCACGATAGGTGGACCTACCTTGGGGGAAGAACGAGAGGGGGGGGGGGGAGGGGGGGAGTAGCTAATTCAGATATCTCACCCCCCCACCTTTCCCTCTAATCCCCGGCCTCCCATTTTCTCCCCCCCCCCTCCCTAACACCCATACTCTTTCATGTTACACCGCCTGCATTCCTACCCTTCGGCTCCAAACCTTTCCTTTCTCCAATACTCCATCTTGCCTACTGTCATTTGCCCACCTTTTCTTAAGCTTCGACGTCTACCTCATTCTTCGCCTATCACCACTCCACCGCCATCCTTCAGTTCTGTCCTTCATCCTGTGTCTACGTCCTCAAATAAGTCATCTTTCATCCTGGCCGCTTCTGAATCATCTATTCCAATCTCCACCCGTCCTCGATATTTTTTTTGTTAACAATGATCGATTCCTTACCGTCCTTATACCCGTACTTCCCCATGTGCATGCTTCAAGTTCTCCTTACACCTTGGGTTCCATTTTCACCCCCTCCCCAAGCCACCTCCACCATACAAAACGTATGACACCCACACACAACAAAGCTGATTGCAAGCTGCTGAACAAGGGAAAAATTTAAATGAATGAGATGAAGACAATGAATGATGTCTAGAAGTGATAAACACGGAGTAATCTAAGGAATCACACGGAGGGATCTAAATAAATCTTACAAATACACACCGAAGATAAACATAATTTATGTTACTTGAAAATAATAATACGAAAATAATAAAGTCTAAGGGTCTGCCATCTGTGGCTGAGGTTGACATCAACCAGTTTTCTACAAAAAGATGGCAAGATCTTGTGGAATTCACTGACAATGTTCACGAAAGACTTTCCACGTGCTGGAATTTATGTAGAGAAGCACCAAGATGAGAGAGAGAGAAACCAATTTGTAGATAACTAGTTGAATGTCTTAGCTATTAGATAAATTCCTTCCAGACTACATACTACAGACGGAACGTCATTAGCAAGTACAGTCTTCTCTCATCCTGTTGTCTATTTACATCCTTGTCTTTAACCAACTATAAATCACAATATTTTTTATTAATTAATTCAATGCATTAGTGTATATTCCATACGTATATTTCATTAGAGAATTGTTTCGTTTTTTTTTACAAAAACTTTTAATTTTGTGTAATTATCCTTACAATCAAATTTAGTTGTAGATATTTCTAAGTATAATTATACAACAGTAACACTGAAATGGAAGTAATGTGAGCCCACTGCATGTGGAAAGTCCACGGTATCTTTAACATTGCTGCCAACTACATGTTAAATCTAATTCTACAGTAATTAAATGATAATATTATTATTACATTTCACGTTTTGTCCCCACATAAATATATAAAATATTTATACAATTTATTTATATTATCAGTACATACATTGTCTTCAATAAAGTGTTAGTGCCCCTGACACCACTTTCATAATAATAATAATAATAATAATAATAATAATAATAATAATAATAATAATTATTATTATATATTAATATTGATGATTATGGCATTCTCATCTCCCGAAATACTCAAAATTATAGAATGCATTTTGGGAACAGGCTGAAAAATACTGAAAATGACAACTTTGTACCTAGTCTGTAAATCCTTTTTGTGCAATAAAGTTTAAATAAGATAAACATTTACATATATCAGGGGCTGGTAGAAGACAATCTGTGTCAGCGCACGAAGGAGCCCGACAAGGGGTCCCCGGGTGCTGCATATCCTCTTCTTCGAGGCTGAGGGTCCCTACAAACACAACGAGAGGTGGTACCCTATATATATATATATATATATATATATATATATATATATATATATATATATATATATATATATATATATATATATATATATATATATATATATATATATACCAAATAGCCAAAACAATACTACTAGGCCTAGTAAGCAAGGACCGACTGCCTAACCGCCAATGCTATTTGTATATTTTCAAATGTTTTTTTTCGAAATTAGTTCACCTTTAATTATATTAACATGTTATGTTGACTACATAATGTGTGTGTGTGTGGGGGGGGGGGGGTGTACTCACTTAGTTTTACTCATCTAGTCGTGCTAGCGGGGGTTGAACTTTTGGCTCTTTGGTTCCGCCTCTCAAATGTCAGTCAACTGGTGCACAGATTTTTGAGCCTACTGGGCTCTATCAAAAATCTACATTTGAAACTGTGTGTGAGGTCTGCACCACCACATCACTGCCTAATGCATGTGTGTGTGTGTGTGTGGGTGCGTGCGTGCGTGGGTGCGTGCATACGTGCTTCAAGGAAGAGAGGACTCAGTGGAGCACTAATTGGCGCAGGGGAAGGTAAAGCATTCTTCAGCCACATAGAGGTTCACATTAACACGGCGGGCTGAACTTCACAAATCACCGGAATGTTTTGCGCAAGTCAAAGACTAAGTTCAGTGGAAAAAAGGGGGCGGGTAGAGGTGGGGAAGGTGGGGAAAGGGTGTGCGAAGGGGGAGGAGGGAGGCTTGGAAGCAAAATATACTTCATGGGCTGAGTGGACAAACAGTAAGGCATGCCTATGGTTGACTTATAGGGAGAGAGAGAATGAAATGTGAATGAAATTCTCACTCGTTGCTGCAACATGGGATAGGATAAACATTTTAGCAAGGACACAGAGGAAGTCAAATATCAGCACCTACGGTAAAGCTGATGGTCGAGGAGAAGGACTGGGGGAAGGTAAATGTTTTTTTTGAGAACACGGAGGTAAAAGAATCGAACAACTTGAGTGGAGTCTCGAGCAGGACCTGCTACCTCGGCTATATTGCCACTGTTTCCAACAGAGAGTTACTTGCTGCCTCCAGCTGCTCCATCTATGCTTTCAGACATCAGGAAAGTGTTGACCAGACCACACACTAGAAGGTGAAGGGACGACGACGTTTCGGTCCGTCCTGGACCATTCTCAAGTCGAGAATGGTCCAGGACGGACCGAAACGTCGTCGACCCTTCTTCACCTTCTAGTGTGTGGTCTGGTCAACATACTTTAGCCACGTTATTGTGACTCCTCGCCTGCATCAGGAAAGTGAGTGTATCATCACCTCGAAAGACTGTTTTGTCCAGGCACGGTATAAACATACCAACTTGTAATCATAATAAAATGATAATGATAATAAGACTGACAATCTTGCTCAGAAACAGATCCTAAATTTATATACAGTATAAGGATACACAAATTACGGAGATTGGCTCATAGAAGAGAAGAAATATGTCATTAAAAAAATTAGGCGAATAAAGGGCATTCAAGAAATACAGCGAAACAGCTATAAGTCAGCAGATGAGGAGTCACAATAACGTGGCTGAAATATGTTGACCAAAGCACACACTAGAAAGTGAAGGGACGGCGACGTTTCGGTCCGTCCTGGATTATCAAGTCGACTTGAGAATGGTCCAGGACGGACCGAAACGTCGTCGTCCCTTCACTTTCTAGTGTGTGGTTTGGTCAGCTATAGGCCTAAGACACGGGAGTTAATGGCCTACATTACACATTTCCCCAAGAACGCGTCACTTGTACAGGCACTCTCGACAACCAACATTTACCAGGTTAACAGTAAAGGAAATCGATGGCTAATGAGGAGGCAATTAGTATGATTTTTGGTCATCTAAATTTGCCTCTCTCAAAGAGCTACTTGCAGCAGTAATTATAGTAACAAGACCTTATAGAGATGAAAAACTACAGTGAAAAGTAATATTTTAAACAGTGCCACAGTTCAGCTTTGTATACATGGTTGGAGCATCAACAGGAAAAAAAGTTGAAGTGTAAGTAAGCTTCCTCCATCCTTCACCACCTGGGCACTTTACGCGGGTGTCGAATCAATGAAAAAAGAGGGCCAAGGCGTCACAATGTGCTTGTGGTGTAGTGACCAGGGTCCAGATTCACGAAGCAGTTACGCAAGCACTCACGAACTTGTACATCTTTTCTCAATCTTTGGCGGCTTTGTTTACAATTATTAAACAGTTAATGAGCTCCGAAGCACCAGGAGGCTGTTTATAACAATAACAACAGTTGATTGGCAAGTTTTCATGCTTGTAAACTGTTTAATAAATGTAAACAAAGCCACCAGAGATTGAGGAAAGACGTACACGTTCGTTAGTGCTTGCGTAACTGCTTCGTGAATCTGGCCCCAGCACCCGCTCTTCGCAAAGAGGAAATACCTAAGTGCGAATCCTGCGCAGGTTGGGCCGGTTTTGACAGCAGTTCCTCACTTGTGCCCCTACTAGGAAAATCTGGGTGTAAAATGATTGGAGAATCGTGTAGTAGGGAGAAGACTTAGCCTTATATAATATTTTATATTATATAAGGCCTTATATAATAATCTTAGCCTTATATAATAAGATATAATATTTTTGCTCCTGTACCCCTCTAAAGTCTACAGTCTAAAGATCTCTTAAAAAATATCCAACTACTATCGCTTCGGTACCAGGTTAAGCTGAGTAAATATGTGACGCGATATGTGACATCAGGAGCTTCTGAGCTCACCTGTGATTTACACTCATCATCTATTAGATCATCATTTTAAATTTAGAGCCCGAAGTCATCAGCTTTCCCCGATAATAACTTCAACCTTATGTGGAGGACAAACATTCCTTCGGCAAGTGCAGTGCTGCTTGATATCAACGCCCCAAATTAGTAACCAAGTTTGTGATTCAAGCTTTTGTTGTTTAAAAGGAAAATTAAATGTATAGTGCAAAAGGTATAAAGTATAGCGCACGAATATGTAATGTTTTCCATCCGCCACTTAAACAAGAACATGTTGGATATTCAGGTATTACCCACCACACACTAATGAGAAAAAAATGTTTGTTTATTTCCCCTATCACAATTTATTTTGACCACGGGATAAACGTGCGTATAATATAATAATGCTGGGTAAAAAAACTGACGCCATTAGAGCTTTAAAATAGCTGAGGCTTAACAAGCGAAACATCAGAATACATGGCGGGTGTCAGCATGTCTGCGACGTTAGCCGGACACTAGGACCATTACGACTTAGGGAATGGCACAAGGGAATGGATGAGGGATTGGAGCGAGGGAGGTAGGGTAGGAGGTTAGGGTAGGAGGTTAGGGTAGGAGGTTGGGTAGGAGGTAGGGAGGTAGGGAAGGTAGGTGGTGCACGCTATACGTACTAGGCGCCACAAGCCGGGGCCCACGTCAACCTACTCCGCTTCTCAAAAAAAAAAATTTGCTTCCCTCCTTCCGTTTCCTCTGCCAAGAGAGGAAGATTTCCAGCTGTCTTGAGGGAGAGATAATAAGGCGGTGGGAGTAAGACAAGGTGGCAACTGTGGCACTGCGAGGGGCGTGCCAACGGAGAAGAGCGAGAGGAAAGAGAGTGTGTACATTGTGGCAGTGTTTGGCACCCTGCTCTCTGCCTCCCCTCCCCTCATCTCCTAAGCCCCGCCCACAGTGCCTTATTCTCCCCACTTGTGCTCTTTTCTCTCCCTCTCTCTTTCTATACATTTTTTATTTGGCATTGTTTTGTGTGCCAAGTGTGTATGTGTATGTGCGCGCGTGTGTATGTGTGTATATCCCTCATTGAATCAATAGTACAATTTATGGTGAATGTTAAGCAATTTATAATTTATTGAACTTCGCCCTGCTTATAAATTTAGCTTAAACACAACTTACGAACACTCCTTATACTATGACGAAGATTAAAGATTAGGGATATATATATATATATATATATATATATATATATATATATATATATATATATATATATATATATATATATATATATATATATATATATCATTTATAAATTTGGATTCTTCTTCAACGTGTGATGAGCACTCTCTAATATACCGTCAAGACTAACCTAGGCGTCAGTGTTGCCTTCTCATGTCTGAAGATGTTTGTGATTTAAATTCCGTCTACGATATACAACAGTTGTGGTTTATGTCAATGACTAAAATTCTCAAGTATATTATAAAATACTGACGGAAATAACTTTAACTGTCCCCCAAAATTCTCAAGTATATTATAAAATACTGACGGAAATAACTTTAACTGTCCCCCCAAAAATTGACAGTGAAATAATACAGATAACGAAGGAAGAGTAGCCTAGTGTAATCACTCGTCAAACGACGAATAGCCTATTCTTTTTCAAACTAACGAAGAATAATTACTCTTAAACAAATAGAGAAATATCTCTCCCAAACAGCTCTTATGATCTGTTTTATGCGAAGTTAAAATTTAATTACACATTATCTTTCAATAATTCCGATAACCTCTCTTTCAATTCACCGGCAACAATTGAACTGACTTGATCATATAACGAAGATGTCCCTCTTAAGTCCACCATCCCCGAGGTCCTGCAGAGAGAACTCTAAATGACCATATACCCTGAAGGCGGTGTGATGCGTAGGGAGAGCCGGTCGGCCGAGCGGACAGCACGCTGGACTTGTGATCCTGTGGTCCTGGGTTCGATCTCAGGCGCCGGCGAGAAACAATGGGCAGAGTTTCTTTCACCCTATGCCCCTGTTTCCTAGCAGTAAAATAGGTACCTGGGTGTTAGTCAGCTGTCACAGGCTGCTTCCTGGGGGTGGAGGCCTGGTCGAGGACCGGGCCGCGGGGACAAAAAAAAAAAAAAAAAAAAAAAAAAAAAAAAAAAAACCCGAAATCATCTCAAGATATGGTTGTCCTGCAATGGAGAGAAGGAGAGAGGAAGTGAAGGTAAGCTCACAGGCTCCTATCATTTCCCCTTTGCCTCTCTTAACCTACTGTAACACCAGAATTGTTCCCGTTCTTCCGCTTTGTAACACCTGTTTAACAACCGTCGGTCAGGCCACTTTGACCCAAAAGAGTACTCACCAACTCTGCTGAACGGGTGTTCCTCTCTGGAGACAAACTTGCTCAGCAGAGTTGGTGAGTACTCTTTTGGCTTAAAATGGCCTGGCCGACGGATGTTAAGCAGGTGTAACAAAGTGGAGGAACTGAAAAATATGGTGTTACATCAGCACCGACACGGCTCCTTGCAGGTCGGAGTTCAATTCCCGATGGTCCAAGTGGTAGGGTAACGTTCCTTGACTTAGTCCTCCTATCCTGTCCTCACATCACTTGCATGTGATGTCCCTCCAAAGAATACCTGATCAACCAGGCTGTGACTCATACGTCAGGCTGCGAGCAGCCGCGTCTAACAGCCTGGTTGATCAGTCCAGCAACCAGGAGGCCTGGTCGACGACCGGGCCGCGGGGACACTAAGCCCCGGAAGCACCTCAAGGTAGCCTCAAGGTAGGTATGTGCTACATAGTCATACTGGTCTAGCGCTTCCCCCTCATAGTTCTTCGGCGTTTCCCATCTCATTTTCTCACCTCTGTCAGTTGTACTGCGATCATTCCCATCTGCATGAGTAAGTTGCCAAGGGTCCCATAGACGCCATTCACCCCAAGAGGTCGAGCTCATAAGAACGTACTATCTTAGGCATTATGTAAATATCAGGAAGGCATACACACACTCATATATAATATATTTATATATATATGAGGCATTATGGATCCTTTATGCCACGTACGTTAGACCAATTTGGGAAAATGTGGCGCCAGGGTGGTTTCCCCATCTCGTCAAGTATATAAAATGAATGAAAAAGTCCCCGACTAGTTACACACATAGCTGAGTCGCATGAAGAAACACTGAAGGAACTAAACTTCAAGTCACTGGACTAAAAAACAAGGGAGACATGATTATTACATACAAAATACTTAGGGTTGGTGAAATTGCGAGGGTAATCAAGGACAGGCTATAGTAGTACGCGAACAGGTGGACACAGGTAGGAACTAATTACGGTATCGGAATGACCTCCACAGGTATTATTATGAAATAATAATATTATGTTTCGCGTCATATTAATAGGCTAAGGAAATTGAATGAACTAAGAAGTTAAGTATTGTAGAAAGACTTTATTTATTGTTTGAAATGTTGACACTTAGGCTTGTCCATCTGGCGGTCCCCCCCAAAGACGCATTCATCAATTTTAACGTATTGCACATTTAAATTTTGCCTTTTCTCAATTATAATATTATTGTATACTAGAATGTGTTGAATAGTTAGGCCTGACTATGTTAGGTGGGTAGGTTTTTTGGCAATTAATAGTATTTGCATTACGTGGAAGAATTCTTTAAGAGAGGTGCGATTCGAGCACCTGAATGTCATCAGTTTTTTAAGTGTTTTTCATTCATAAACAGGGGTTTGGTGGATGGATTAATGAGCATTTGGCGTTTGTTGATGAGGACAGGTTGTGAAATGTAGACATGACATATCTGAAATGGTTCAAGAGTCTATTAACTACTCATTTCAAGAGGCGGGACTCAAGGGTTGAAGTTCAGCCCTTACAAGTACCCCTAAATAGGCAAGAACAGATAGGTGAGGGCACAGACACACAAATGTGCGAGAGCGCGCGCGTGAGCAGACGTGTTTATTAAATTGGCCAATAAATTACTGAAGAAAGCCGTGCGGAGGGTCACAAGAGCAGGGCTTAGTCGCATATTTCAGGCTGGCGACACGTGAAACCGTTCCCAAGCCTCAAAGCCTTAATTAACACAAACAATCCCTTACCCAACTGCAGAATTAACAAGTTGGATCAATATGTAAATTCAATTACCTCCCTTTTGTGAATTTTAATAATGAAACGAGGGATTCGTGGAATGCAAAATCTATTCTTGATCACAAATTACCGATATTAATTAAAGCCTTCCAGTTAGCAGATACGGTAAGACACCCGGTGATGACACATACTAATGCACCACATTCCCAACATGGGAAGGTTGTGATAATATTCCCAACATGGGAAGGTTGTGATAATATTCCCAACATGGGAAGGTTGTGATAATGTATACATACATGGGAAGGATGTGATAATATTCACATACATGGGAAGGTTGTGATAATATTCACATACATGGAAGGTTGTGATAATATTCACATACATGAAAGGTTGTGATAATATTCACATACATGAAAGGTTGTGATAATATTCACATACATGGATGGTTGTGATAATATTCACATACATGGAAGGTTGTGATAATATTCACATACATGGATGGTTGTGATAATATTCACATACATGAAAGGTTGTGATAATATTCACATACATGAAAGGTTGTGATAATATTCACATACATGAATGGTTGTGATAATATTCACACCAAGAGAAGGTTGTCACAGACTATATATACCCTTTAAAAATATTTTCAAGTGCATTGTAATTGTCCTTATTTAAGTAATCATTACTAAATGATGAGTATTAACCTGTACCTCAAAGATGAGAATAACGCCTGTGACAAATATAATGATTTATACACAAAAATTAAGGATGCACTTACAGCTATAATAAGGGCAATAATGCCATCATCTAACGCAACTCCCCGTCTTCATAGCGCCTGACTCTTTTACCGGGTAACGGAACTGCTGTAAAACTTGAATACAACTAAATAATGATGCTAAAAATACTCCTCACGGTCTCCGGTACAACAGACCGATCACATAAATTCAGCGGCGGCTTTTGCATACATTTTAATGTGTGTGTGTGTGTGTGTGTGTGTGTGTGTGTGTGTGTGTGTGTGTGTGTGTGTGTGTGTGTGTGTGTGTGTGTGTGTGTGTGTGTGTGTGTGTGTGCATCCACGCTCACATATTTCTGTGTGCATTGAGCTTCAGCTCTTTGATCCGCCCTACAGTGGACTGCTATACTGCTATACATTGAAAGGATTGTTTCTAATATCACTGTCATATTTGGACACTTAAAAGTTTATATCAGTACTCCCTAATGCGTGTCATTTATTCGAGTTCTCTGAGCATTTTGTATGTCATAATTATGTCTTTCCTATTCTTTCTCTTCACCATTGACGTGAGGTTCGGCTCTTAAAGTCTTGTGGCATACCTCTAAGACTCTTTTAAGTCTAATTTAATGTGAGATTAGGAAAGTGTTCCATGCTAATGATACGTACTCCAGACATGATCAAACATTACAAGAATAACGTGTCCTGGATGATTCCTGACAAACAAGATCCAAGAGGTGTACGAGAGACATGAGGAGCAAAACTAGCAGAGGCAGCAGAAAAGAATTTCCTACTACAACATATCAAGGCTATACCGGGTATTTAAACAGAATAAGAATGTCACCGAGTGACAGGACCCCGAATGTCACCGGGACCTGACAGCTGAGTGGACAGCGCTTCGGATTCGTAGTCCTGAGGTTCCGGGTTCGATCTTCGGTGGAGGCGGAAACAAATGGGCAGAGTTTATTTCACCCTGATGCGTCTGTTCACCTAACAGTAAATAGGTTCCTGGGAGGTAGACAGCTGCTACGGGCTGCTTCCTGGGGATGTGTAACAAGGAGGCCTGGTCGAGGACCGGGCGGCGGGGACGCTAAGCCCGAAATCATCTCAAGATAACCTCAAGAAGGGAATGCATTGAACATAAGATTTAATGGCGCCGGAAATCATTGCGTAATAGTATTTGATTTTTTTGTGTGTATTAGCGTTGAAGGCTGCGGAAACAGGAAGAGTGGAGAGCGTCATATTGGTATATTGTTTAAGGGTGTACCAACAGATTTGACAATTCCTGGAAAAAATGCCATAGCCACATGAGGAGAAAAACATCGGTGAATGACAAATTGATTAGGCTACACAAAAGAGAGGGAGGAAATGAAAGCATTTGAAATAGTTAATAAGAGAGTCCAACCAGTTTTCAAGCTGCAACCTGACCTCATCCAAGATCTAAGAGCTCAAAAAAGAACAGACACTCTTAAGACGATACAATGACCAGAAGAAATACGGAAGCAACTGGAGGAGCTGGATGTGATGAAAGCCACAGATCCAGAGAAGATGAAACCATATATATTAACACAGGCAGCTGCAGTATTTTTGTAGATCCTTGTTATGATATTTGACTCCTTAATAGCAAGAGAAGTATCACCCGACATTAAAACATTACAAATGTGGTGCTCATATATAAGAAAAATGAGGACAACAACAGTCACTGAAAAACAGACCAAGAAAATTTGCCAGCACGCCCTGCAAGGACTAGAAATATTGATCAAAATGAAGTTCATAAAACATATATAACATTTGGAATTAGACTCCCAACATCAATAAGAAAGATGGGGAATTTTTAATAGAATTGTTAGTTTATTCATTTTCGTGTTCTTGTTCATATCTTCATAATGCATCGAAAGTTTGCTAATGTAGGCTACTGATAGCTAACTATCCAGCGAGATGAGGATGTCAAGCTCTTGACACAATCTATATAATCCTTCATAGTGTCTAAGGTTGTGCATAAACGAAGATTTACATTAGTATTTTAAGAAATCTACAAGGATTCTATACAGGAAATTCTGCTTGATAAACATGTACGTGTTTTATGACAATATGATAGCAATCAGACATAAGAGAGGGTATGCAGATTGCATCTCCCTTTTTTGCCAGAAAACCTTTGAGTGTATCCCACAAAGAGAGACGCCTTCTCAAGCTAGAGAAACACACTGGCGTATCGGGAAGAGTCCTATATTTGGCGAGGCAATATCTCTAAAAAAAAAGGAAAGAAAAGGTCGCAGTGCAAGCGATTAAATTAGAGAAGGGAAAAGTAACGAGTAGAGTACGCAAGGGGTCTGTACTAAAACCCATAATGTGCTTAATGTACCTGAATCATCTAACGTAAGAAATAGACTCCTTCACGGCAATGTTGGATGATGCAAAAGAGAGAATCAGAACATGCCATGCACTGCAAAATGAACAAGACACTTTAACCCAGGAAAAGGCAAAGTTATGAACATCGGAACAAGATTAAGAAGACCCTAAAAAACACAACAAAATGAAGTACATTACATGCAGCTGAGTGCATCAGAAATGGAGACACACTTGGGCCTGGGATTCGACATAACCACAAGTCTTCCACAAGTAACCACAAGTATATGGCCTTCAGGAAGCCTTTCGATCACTTTATACAAGATGCGGCACAATCTTGAGTATGCAGCTCAATATATATATATATATATATATATATATATATATATATACATATATATATATATATATATATATATATATATATATATATATATATATATATATATATACATATATATATATATATATATATATATATATATATATATATATATATATATATATATATATATATATATATATGTCGTACCTAGTAGCCATAACGCACTTCTCAGCCTACTATGCAAGGCCGGACTTGCCTAATAAGCCAAGTTTTCATGAATGAATTGTTTTTCGACTACCTAACCTAACTTTTTCGGCAACCTAACCTAACCTAACCTATAAAGATAGCTTAGGTTAGCTTAGGATGGGTTGGTTAGGTTTGGTCATATATCTACGTTAATTTTAACTCCAATAAAAAAAAATTGACCTCATACATAATGAAATGGGTAGCTTTATCATTTCATAAGAAAAAAAATAGAAAAAAATATATTAATTCAGGAAAACTTGGCTTATTAGGCAAATCGGGCCTTGCATAGTAGGCCAAGAAGTGCATTCTGGCTACTAGGTACGACATATTATATATATATATATATATATATATATATATATATATATATATATATATATATATATATATATATATATATATATATATATATATATATATATATAAGTACGTTACTGCGCGGAGACTGAGGGAAGTAAGGGAATTCTACCAAAAAGAATTAAGAGACTAATAAACCAATATATCACTCCTGTTTGCAACTTAGCAATCCTTGATTAGTTTATTTAAATAAACACCATTAAGAGCCTCCAAAACATCCACCGAGTGATCAGTTCAGACTACATGAAACAATTATAAAGTGTTTATTGTTGTGGACTTCCGTACCGCTTAACCACCAACAAAATTTGGTCGAGTCTCCTCAAAAAATAAATGAATTCGCATGTTGTACTTCTCTCTCCGTTTCTTTTGGGACTAGCTATTGATATGATTTACATCAATTGCATTTTAGTATTTACGTGGCGATTTCAAACCGTCGTTTCAGCTTCTTCTGTTAATTCGGATATGGAGACTATTTTAATCTTAAAAGCAAATACGGCTCAGTCCATTTCGGGCAGGTCTTACCCTTCTGTTTAGAAGTACAGAATTCACTTTGTAGATTTGCAGTGCGTCATGTACTTTTAGCGAATTCATTATTTCGATGAATAAGATAAATACAAAAAATATATTTCGTTTATATTTAGATATTTAGTTGATTTATATAAATTAAGCCTACCTTGAATACACTCATCATTTTCTTTTATTTCAATATTTACTTGAAATTATCTAGCGAATTTTCATTCGCTAGATAATTATATATATATATATATATATATATATATATATATATATATATATATATATATATATATATATATATATATATATAAAATATGGAAGGGAGTACCACCTCTAGCTGGAAGAAGGGGGACCCATAGCCTCGGAGGAGGCTATATACATATATATATATATATATATATATATATATATATATATATATATATATATATATATATATATATATATATATATATAAAATAAATTTTTAAAATGAAGTTATATATATATATATATGTCGTACCTAGTAGCCAGAACTCACTTCTCAGCCTACTATGCGAGGCCCGATTTGCCTAATAAGCCATGTTTTACTGAATTAATATATTTTCTCAATTTTTTTTCTTATGAAATGATAAAGCTATCCATTTCATTATGTATGAGGTCAATTTTTTTTTATTGGAGTTAAAATTAACGTAGATATATGACCGAACCTAACCAACCCTACCTAACCTAACCTAACCTATCTTTATAGGTTAGGTTAGGTTAGGTAGCCGAAAACGTTAGGTTAGGTTAGGTTAGGTAGGTTAGGTTGTCGAAAAAACATTAATTCATGAAAACTTGGCTTATTAGGCAAATCGGGCCTTGCATAGTAGGCTGAGAAGTGAGTTCTGGCTACTAGGTACGACATATATATATATATATATATATATATATATATATATATATATATATATATATATATATATATATATATATATATATATTGAAGAATAATCACACAAATGCGTGATTCAGTTACATGTAGGCAAATGAAACGAAAATATTCCAACCGCTTTCGTGATTAACACACAGTATATGAATGATCTCACAAACACACCACGTGTGTGTGTGTGTATGTATGTATGTATTTATATATATTTATATATATATATATGTGTGTGTGTGTGTGTGTGTGTGTATGTGTGTGTGTGTGTGTGTGTGTGTGTGTATGTGTAATTCCGTTCTTTTATTACCTGTATTAAATTGTTGTATAATTTTCAACACACACACTTATACCACAAAGTATACAGATTGATTTTGATTTTAACGCAGCTTAATTTTAATCTTTATCTTGCTAGGGAGCGTGACGGCTGAGTGGACAGCGCTCGGGATTCGCAGTTCTGACGGCTGAGTGGACAGCGCTCGGTATTCGTAGTCCTAAAGTTCCCAGTTCGATCCCCGGTGGAGGCGGAAACATATGGGGAAAGTTTCTTTCTGATGCACCTGTTTACCTAGCAGTAAATAGGTACTTGGGAGTTAGACAGCAGCTACGAGCGGCTTCCTGGGGGTAACAGAAATGAGGCCTGGTCGAGGACCGGGCCCCGGGGACGCTAAGCCCCGAAATTATCTCAAGATAACCTCAAGAAGATAGCTACTGATATTCATTTTCCATAAGAATTATATAAAATTACAACTGTTATATTTTAGTCATAAGTGAATGTATGTGATTAAAGGGAGGGAGAGAGGGAGAGACGGGGGGATGGGGGGAGAGAGAGAGAACAGCTCTTGCTTGCAGTTTCACCAGGTTCCGTATATGATAGTTCCCTGTGTGAAAGTTTCAAAGTACATTCTCATGAAATAAGTGAGTCTCTAGAAGCAGGCTTCAGATGAGCTGAGGTAGGATAACAGCTCTTGCTTGCAGTTTCACTAGGGACGTCATTTGACAGACCTTATGAACCTTAGTCTTCGTGTAAAAGAGAGAGAAAGAAGGGGGTTGTGTGTGTGTGTGTGTGTGTGTGTGTGTGTGTGTGTGTGTGTGTGTGAGAGAGAGAGAGAGAGAGAGAGAGAGAGAGAGAGAGAGAGAGAGAGAGAGAGAGAGAGAGAGAGAGAGAGAGAGAGAGAGAGAGAGAGAGAGAGAGAGAGAGAGACCCAGCTGTAACACTTGGTCAAAATAACAATCACCATTTGCCCCTGGCTCCAGCCTAGCTCAATTCCCTCCACGTATTCCCGTATGAGCAAAGGTTATAAGTTACTACACTGGCTGTTGCTTCGGTGAACAGCAAGATAAACTATCTGGAACCAAAACACGAAATTCGGCGTCACAAACTCTCACCATAAACCACAGAGTGAGTAAACTAATACTTTCTGCTTCATTCCCCCCACCATGTGCGCCGCACCTTGAGGATAACGCCCAGGCTAATATTCTCACCTGTGCCGACAAAGTGAATCACTGGATCAAGGGGCTAAGCCTAACTGGCTCTGTTAGCTTAAACTTGGTTGGGATTTGATGGATACAACGCTCGCCGACTGGGTGCGCTTTGCACTTTAACGACCATCGCCCAGTCAACCAGCCGAGTAGGTAGGTAGGTAGGTAGCCACCTATATATACATGGCTGCTGGTGAGACAATAGATATGTGCCGCATACCGTCGTTACTGTTTCTCCAAATGTGAAAATTCTCTCACAACACGATAACATCAGATAAATTCTATGTAAACATATCATTAGATAAATAATGAAAATGATGTTAAATTTAATATCCGAACTGCGTGTGTGTGTGTGTGTGTGTGTTTGTGTGCGTACGTGCGTGCGCTCGCGCACCCGGGTTTGCCTATCCTTTTAACAATTTATCGCTTTCCCAAGTCAGAAACAGATACAGAAATCGCATCACCTATATCTCATGCTTGCCTCTGTCCACACGGCCCTAGAGACATCCAGACACAAATGACTTCTGACCATGAACAGCTCAGCACTCCAACTATTAATGCAGTAAACAACATAATTGCCATCTGCTTTGCCGCAAACAAGTCTTGAATAATCAAACCGCTCCGAAGGTAATTCAAGAAACAGATATACGCACAGCCAAGGTCAACTTGCCTTATATGGCGGGGCTAGATCTGATAGCACAATTCTAGGTTGAGCAGTGATACGAACACCCGAACGTTCGTAATATTACTCAAGGATGAGAGAGAATCCGTACGTAATATTTCTCAAACCTGAGAGAGAATTCGTAAGTAATATTTCTCCAGGTTGAGAGAGAATTTGTAAGTAATATTTCTCCAGGCTGAGAGAGAATTCGTAAGTAATATTTCTCCAGGCTGAGAGAGAATTCGTAAGTAATATTTCTCCAGGCTGAGAGAGAATCCGTAAGTAATATTTCTCCAGGCTGAGAGAGAATCCCACGCCTATCCTCCTCGTAAAGCGGAAAGTCCAGAGTTGAGAGACCCTACTGAGAAAATTATCATGTTGATCAAATATTTGTTTAATGAGGTGGATGATGCATATATTTCCGTGATAGCGTAAGCACCTCATAAACTTTTTTACGAGGAAAATAATGAGCAATGTTAATACGATGTCAAAACACGGGGATAAGTACAAAGAATATCAAATATCCGTACTGCCTCTCACTCTCTCCCTTACTGTGTACGAAGTTTGTACGAGGGAAGGGTGGGAGAGAGGGAGGGAAGGAGGGGTGAGAGAGAGAGGGCGGGAAGGAGGGGAGTGGGAGGGAGGGAGGGAGGGAGGAAGAGAGAGACAGAAAGAGAGAGAGATGAGAGAATGAGAGAAAAATATGAGAGGGAAATGAGAGAAAAATATATGGGAAATGAGAGAAAGAGAGAGAGAGAGAGAGAGAGAGAGAGAGAGAGAGAGAGAGAGAGAGAGAGAGAGAGAGAGAGAGAGAGAGAGAGAGAGAGAGAGAGAGAGAGAGAGAGAGAGAGAATAGAGAGAGTGAGAGAGAGAGAGAGGGTGAGAAAGAGTGCGTAATGCATAGATTGGGCCAGAACGGCTGGCGAGAGGTTGCAACGGGCCGTAGAGAGCGCAGGTCTGGCCACCACCACCACCACCACCACCATCGCCTCCACCACTGCCCGCACACCACCGCTAACCTTCCGATCCATCGCCGATAAACCTGCGCTATCAGCCATGTTTCTCAACATTCCGCGATTACCGTACAAGCGAGTACATGGGTTCTTTGATTATCTTCAGAATCGACTTTTAGACATAAGGATATGGTCAACAAAATCCACAAGAAAATTAGGATTGTATGAAAAAATAGAACTAGTTTCGTGCGAAATCCACCACAGCAACATTTTACTTCATGTTAAATCTTTCTTTTCTGTCCTTGTTAAACTACAGTCGTCTAGTTTATTACACGTGAACAGTGTGGCTAACTAGTTGAGATATCAGATCACCATACGATATCCAGGAACTCCCCAAAACAATACCAAATTTCCCCGACAGTATCTTAATAAATCACAGTGTGATTTATACATTTGTGGCAGTAACTTATTTATTTGGATATTTACCCGTGTTGTGCTAAATTAAACACACACATTTTACATATATATATATATATATATATATATATATATATATATATATATATATATATATATATATATATGCAGTAGGATGCAGAGCCCCTTAGCGTGGCGATCCAGAGAGGAAATGCTCACTGCATCCATGGTTCCTGCCCGCTATCTGAGGAGCTGGAGGAGCTATACAGTTTGTGACAAGTAGTCTTGTACGTTGCATGTAATCAATGTTGTAACCCTTTTTGTGTAATCAAATTTTAAAATAAAGTTATATATATATATATATATATATATATATTATGCAACCCTTGTTTTGAATAATAAAATACACATCTTCAAAACCTAAAGACACCAATCTTGTTTATAAATAACGCGCTGGATTTAACAAAACATATAATTCAGAGTTTAAAATAAATAAAAAAAATTGATTTATGAGTAAATTATGAGCGTACGCATATGTTTAGTTCCAATTACGGCTAAGTGTTATAGGTAATAAATCACTTGTAATACAATTATCACCATACGAAGGACAAATACAGAAACTGGAGTCGCAGGTATAATTTTGCTAATTTATTAACTCAAATGTGGCGCTGGAGTCCATCGGAGGCTAGATGTCTCTGTGCCCCCCCCCCCCTTTGAACTGAGCCTATCATGCAGCCGTAAGTTCAGTGATTGTAGGTTTACCGGCTACAACTACCGTGGCTGACGTCCGTCAGGTGTTTGTGAAGCCCAGAGTCAAAGTTATCATGCTAATGCTAGATGACTGCTTGTGAATCCTGCCGAACCAATCCTGCAGACGTTCTATCATAGCTTGTGGACTCCAAATGTAATGCCCGTCCTGTGTCGGTGAGTTCTATAAACTACAAACTCTATCCTGATAAAATATTTGAACCTAACCTGCCGTTGCGACTTTGATACTATTAAGCCCCGGAACTGAACATAATTCGTTGACTTCCTTACTAGTTAATCCCAGAGTTGCAACAATAGCGCCGGTGTTTATTTTATCTCACTGCTTCTGGAGTAGGATACAGATCTAATCTGTCATAAAGTGCGTCTCAGGAGTTCCGTCAGTATCCTTACGCGACTTATGATTTTGTGGCCCGAAAAACTTATTAACCTGCCACAGGTGGAACTTCTCACATAATTGTTGCACTATGTAATAAATATATACAAGTAAAATATAATTAATAAATTATTTTCTATTTTGCTCTGATGAAGGCGAACTGAGCCGAAAACGCGTTTAGCATTCTCTAATTTTTCACATGTGGTTTTTCCGCATACTTGGATCAGTGTTTATGTGATCGTTGTTGTATGTAATATATATATATATATATATATATATATATATATATATATATATATATAAAACTGAAAACTCACACCCCAGAAGTGACTCGAACCCATACTCCCAGAAGCAACGCAACTGGTATGTACAAGACGCCTTAATCCACTTGACCATCACGACCGGAAAATATCTCCGGTCGTGATGGTCAAGTGGATTAAGGCGTCTTGTACATACCAGTTGCGTTGCTTCTGGGAGTATGGGTTCGAGTCACTTCTGGGGTGTGAGTTTTCAGTTGCATATTGTCCAGGGGACCATTCTGGCTTGTTCGCATATATATATATATATATATATATATATATATATATATATATATATATATATATATATATATGTGTGTGTGTGTGTGTGTGTGTGTGTGTTGTACCTAATAGCCACAACGCACTGCCTAAGGATTGTATGCCAGGTCCGATTTGCCTAACAAGCAGAGTTTCCTGAAATTATACATTTTTCAATTTTGTTTCTGCGGGAATGATAAAGCTTTACATTACATGTTTTTTTTAACCGAGTTAAAACTAACGAAGAAATATGACCAAACCTAACCATGTCAGTAATTCATGTTTTAAATATAATAATATTAATTCAAATATGTTTTTTAAATAACGAACATTGCTCTGCCATAACGAAAACAAACACATACACACACAATATATATATATATATATATATATATAAATATATATATATATATATATATATATATATATATATATATATATATATATATATATATATATATATATATGAATATGAGCTTCATTCTCTATTTTGCTCTGATGAAGGCAAATTGAGCCGAAAACGCGTTTAGCATTCTCTAATTTTTCACATGAGGTTTTCCGCATACTTGGATCACTGTTTATGTGATCGTTGTAATATATGGGAAAAGACGACAATGGGAAACAATGATAAATGTCACAGACAAGTTCGATCATTGTTGCAAGTCAAACACTTCTTCGAATTCCTCCAAAGTTGGACTATTGTACCTAATAATAACCAGAACTGTACTACTTAGCCTAGTAAGCAAGGCTCAATTTGCCTAACAGACAGACTGATTTTCATTACGTTCAGATATTTCTGTCCAAACTGGTTCAATCCTAACAATATTTATATATTAAATTAGGAACGTGAATTACTGAATTAGTTATATTAAGTTAGGTTAGTTTAAGTTTGCTTAAATAGGTTAGGATAGGTTAATATAGGTTCGGATAGGGCAGGTTAGGTTAGGACCGGTCGGGTTAGGATAAGTTAGACTTGAACAAGTTATGTTCGGTTAGATTAAGCTTGGTTAAATTCATGTTAGTTTTGATTTAAAAACCACACACACATTATATATATATATATATATATATATATATATATATATATATATATATATATATATATATATATATATATATTAGGCAAATTTAACATTTAGACAACACATTTTATGCAAAACTGTCCGACTTAGCTTAGTAAGCAAGGCTCGCCGTCCGATCCAGCACACATTACCCCCCTTGTTGGCTGTAACTTCGCGCGAATTTATTAAATGTCTCCACAATGACAAATTTAAAAGATTACTTAAGTTAACACTTAATATTGGCCAAATTTTTATTTATGGCAGAGAGGAATTAGGAAAAATCGGCGATTGAGGGCTGGTGAGGCTGCCAAATTACTTTTGATTCCAAATAAAAAAGTACTTAATTTCTATCAATGCATAATGTAAATGATCGAAAGGGTGATTATTTATGGAAGTCGCCTTATTCAGCAACTGTGTTGATTGATTGATTGGTAATGATTAAGCCAGCCTAGAGGTGGCACGGGCATGAATAGCCCGTAGCAACTGTGTATCCTATTCTAAAGTATTATAGCCGCGATCGAAATAGAAATGATTGCTATATCTTGGGTACGCACCCCACCCCAGTAGAGGAAGGGGTCTTCCTCTAGAGAGGTCTTCGAAGCTTTTAAGTGTATTTTCTGTAAATTGTAACACAATGTAATGAAATAAAAATAATAAAAACGTAGGGGTGGCTGAAGAAAATCCTCAAGTGTCAAGGTCAACTTAGAATACCCTTTATTCTCTTCTCTTAGGTTTGGGTCGCTACAGAAGTGGTACCCCTATATATGTGCGTTTGGGGGTGATTCTGGACGTCATGGATTCGAATCGTCGTCGGGTCATTTAGAGTACTTAGTGATCTATGGCTTGCGCGTTCCGCAGCGTTTGTCATTTTGTGTGCGTGTGTATATGTGTATATATGTATATGTATATGTATATATATATATATATATATATATATATATATATATATATATATATATATATATATATATATATATATATATGCGAATAAGCATGAACATACATATGGCGTCCTGTACATACCAGTTGCGTTGCTCCTGGTAGTATGGGTTCGAGTCACTTATGGGGTGTGAGTTTTCAGTTCATACATATATAAATATATATATATATATATATATATATATATATATATATATATATATATATATATGTATATATATATATATATATATATATATATATATATATGTATATATATATATATATATATATGTATATATATATATATATATATATATATATATATATATATATATATATATATATATATATTTTATCCGGTTTGCCTAATAAGTCAAGTTTTCCTTTAGTTATATATTAAAAAAAAATATTATGAAATGATAAACATTTCCATTATATTAACTCAGATTTAATGTTTTATAATTTGAGTTAAAACCAATGTAGAAATATGACTAAACCTAACCTAACCTATCCTACCTTATCTACCTAACCATACCTATCCCATCATAACTTAACCTAAAGAATCATAACTAAGTCAGTAATTAATGTTCCTAGAATTACATAATAATATTAAAATAGTAGAAAAATCGAATTTTTGTTTTTAAATAACAAATATCACTCTGCCTATTAGCTAAATCAAGACTTGCATACTAGGCCAAGTAGTGCGTTTTGGCCATTAGGTATTATATATACATGTGTGTGTAAATCACGAAAAATAACACGTGATGAAAAATGTGAGTGCCAAATTTTATATATATATATATATATATATATATATATATATATATATATATATATATATATATATATATATATATATATACATATATATATATATATATATATATATATATATATATATACATATATATATATATATATATATATATATATATATATATATATATATATATATATATATATATGTATGTGTGTGTGTGTGTGTGTGTGGCGATCCAGAGAGGAAATGCTCACTGCATCCATGGTCCTGCCCGCCATCTGAGGAGCTGGAGGAACTCTACAACCTGTGACGAGTAGCCTTGTACCCGGCATGTAACAAATGTAACCAATGTTTATATTATAAAATATAATATATTTAATATTTAATAATATATTTAATATTTAATAATATATTTAATATGGCCTAGCCTAGCCATAGTGAATGGTAAGGTTGCCAGCCTAGCCTAGTCATAGTGAATGGTGAGGTTGTCAGCTTAGCCTAGTCATAGTGAATGGTGAGGTTGTCAGCTTAGCCTAGTCATAGTGAATGGTGAGGTTGCCAGCTTAGCCTAGCCATAGTGAATGGTGAGGTTGCCAGCTTAGCCTAGCCATAGTGAATAGTGAGGTTGCCAGCTTAGCCTAGCCATAGTAAATGGTGAGGTTGCCAGCTTAGCCTAGCTATAGTGAATGGTGAGGTTGAAAGCTTTGCCTAGCCATAGTGAATGGTGAGGTTGCCAGCTTAGCCTAGCCATAGTGAATGGTGAGGTTGCCAGCTTAGCCTAGCCATAGTGAATGGTGAGGTTGCCAGCTTAGCCTAGCCATAGTGAATGGTGAGGTTGCTAGCTTAGCCTAGCCATATTGTGTAATGAATTTTTTTTTTCACAAACCCTTTTTGTTTAATGAAATTTTAAAGTTTATATATATATATATATATATATATATATATATATATATATATATATATATATATATATATATATATATATATATATATATATATATATATATATAATAGGGGTACCATCTCTTGCAATTGTTGGGACCCACAGTCTCGAAGAAGAAAATATAGAGTATTCAGAGAAGACCTTGTGTGTCCTCACTGAACATTTTAATCTTTTCTTCTCCTAACACCCTTATTCTTTTTTTATTAAATTTGTTTTATTTTATTGCATTACTATTGCATTACTGCATTTATTGCATTACAATATAACAATCAATGTTCGAAGACCTCGTCAAGCTCTTCGGAGGTCGGGTGCAATATATATATATATATATATATATATATATATATATATATATATATATATATATATATATATATATATATATATATATATATATATATATAAAGTAATAAAATAAAAAAGAAAAAGAAAAAAGAAAAGAAAAAGAATAGGGGTGGTAGGAGAAGAAAATATTATAGTGTTCAGTGAGAACCTAAAAGGTCTTCTCTGAATACTCTATATTTTCTTCTTCGAGCCTATGGGTCCCTACAATTGCACCAGAGGTGTTACCCCTATATTATATATATATATATATATATATATATATATATATATATATATATATATATATATATATATATATATATATATATATATATATATATTTTTTTTTAAGTGCTCTTAATTTTTAAATGTATATTACGATGTTTTTATTTGAATAAATAATGTACATTATTACTTTAATTCTGCTGTACATTAACATGAAAAATATACATATATAAAAAAATTCGTCCCAATATTATTTATTAAATTAATAGAAAACATTCTCTTCGGATGGCTTCATATTTCTTAAAATATTAAGTCACTAGACGCACGCTGTCATGATCATGGTGCTCTGCCACCAACACACAGTACCACACAGTGGTACTGTGTGTTGCCACACAGTACCACTGTGTGTGGCAACACCTTCCTACATTCCCAAAGGTTATGTTCCCATTCGGTAAAATGGACGGTGGAAATGGTTGTATTTCCTCTCCATATGATAGACGGAATGAATTAATTTCGGATAGGAATTGCAGCGCATTTCCCTGTTGTTGGATAAGGTTATGTATGAGGCGGCCAGGGTTCGACCCCCGTGAACCGGTCCCTTAATATCGACCAAGATAATAACGTCACACAGGATGTATCTCATTATTTTTAACGGAGAATATCGGCCTCTCCAGCCTGGCGCGGTCATTTTCATGGCCGACTAACACATCTTCGCAATGATATTAGTAGGCCTTCTGTACTTAACAATTAATTTTGTTTACGTAAACCAGTAAGTAAATTAAACAAATCCAAATAATATGGGCTACATCACTGCTGAGGCGCTGATAAGAATCGAAGTGAAAATTCCCATTACAGCACAATAAAAGCCTTAGGCTTCTAGCTGATTTATCGCGCCCAGTATGCTGATGATGATGTTTAAAGCAGGGCGATGTATTCCTGTAAGCCACAGCTACTGCCATCTCGGCTATGTCGGTGATGACAATCGCAAACTTCTCATAAACTCCGGACGCTGGGGGGTAATCTGCTGAAAGAAGACACAAAGTTTCGGAGACAACCATCAAGGCATCACGGCTGTTTTTTTGCAGCGAGCGAGTAAAGCCACTCAAGACTAACTTAGCGATGAAACATGGCAGTTCCCCCCAAACTATGCACACATAACCGCACACGTGTACAAATAATCGAGGGACAAATAATGTGCCAGTGTGCAATTATAAAGCACACAAGGTCGGAATGCCTTGCTTCCCGGCCATATGCGTACATGCATACCCGACGAAAACGAAACTCCCGTGAATGATCGTATATACATAAAAAACAAATAAAATGCCCACTTAGCTACCGGTACGCTGGCAGACCTCAGTGTGGTTGTGGGCCGCCGCTGCCCCGCCACCGCCGCCCTCGTTATTACCACAGCCTCAGTCACATAACTGCTACACACCCTCACAACCTTCCATCCCGCCGTAAATTATGAAGCATTGGAGAATATTGCTCTGTGTACACGAGAGAAGCGGTGATAGGAATCTATGCCAACGCGTATGGGTGGGGCTCATAGACGGGTATTGGTATACCGCTTCTCTACCCTCACAGCTGCTCTAGTCAGCCTCAACGTTACCGCACATCTATAATCCTAACATTTATTTCGTAGAAAGCGGAAAAGGTTGCCGCAGCCCTCCACAACAGGTATACGTATCCCAGTACAACCCTATGAATAAGTAGAGCTTCCCCGGCCCCCAAGCACTCCTCGTGGGCAAAAGACAACTAAAACAGCCAACGTTGCAGAGATGGTGATCAGCCGTGGTAACGCACCCGTCCACACGGGAACACCTCAACTCGCTGAACGGTTTAGTATGCAATATTAGATGCGCACTTCTTACATTTATCTCCCTTAAACTATAACTACATTCTTGCAATGTACCTATAACTGTCCAGCCAACAAAAAGTTCTAAAACCTATAGTGATTTGATTTTATATTTCTTGAATATAACGAAAATCAAGTAGTTTGCGCGTGACTGCGGCCTGCGATGCGCTCTGCACTCCTATAAATAAAGATGGACTGGACTCGTCCATTAACAAAACTGTAATATCCTCGCTTGTCCAAACTACCTTTAATTACTTAATTGTTATGTAAGCGTTCTTGAAGCCGATACTTAGCGAAAGGTACCTATAACCGTTCACGAAATATCGGTGGGATAAAGATGTCTCTGATTATATATGTGTATGTGTATGTGTATATATATATATATATATATATATATATATATATATATATATATATATATATATATATATATATATATATATATATATATGAAATATGTGAGTAAATAAATTTAGGTCTGCGGTAGTTATGGTGGACTGTTGATAAATATTAAATGCAGATAACTTTCACTCTGACAGCTTTAAATTCCTTCATTAATGTTATGAATCAATTGAAACTGGTCAATAGGAAATTTTCCTGCAGCCATATGATGAATTCGTCTATAATATTAATGGAGAAACACACTCATTCTCTCTCTAATCTTCTTTTACTGATGTCGAGTTAGAAGAAAATATACAACTTTAAAGACCAGAGTATAACAAAAATATACATATTCTATTTGAAAATGCTGCGTTAAGATTCAATCTGGTTCACACCTGGAGAATGTCTCCTTTAAGGATGTGTGACCAACGGCTTATCTCCTTAGGTTTATCTCTTCCAGTACGATTCTTTCCTATATCGAAATCTGAACCGGATTAACGCCTCTTTCGTAATTTATCGTTATGTATAAGTATTTAACCAATTGACACACACACACACACATATATATATATATATATATATATATATATATATATATATATATATATATATATATATATATATATATATATATATATATATATATATGCTCCTTATTATTTAAGGATAAATAAAATTTAAATTTGGCAATGAATTATGTTAAATCTTCACTTATTTTTTGTTTATATCTTCTTGACAAACTTTTAAAGGGAGTTTCCCGTGGACTATACCAATTTATTAACATTACTTAGCCAGAAATGAGTGGCATGAGTAGGCCTACCTGGCTAGATGTAGGCGGCACTATTGGTGCCTCTGGGTCTTACCTGCCAGACTTTGTGATGACCATCTCCGTGCCCAGCTTGTGGAACTTTTCCCATAGGTCTTTACACTCGAGGGTCACCTTGGGGTCGTCCACCACGCCGTCCTCCTCGGGCAGGAGCGAGCGCAGCGGGCGCATGTGTGACTGTGAGAGCACATCCTCGGCAGTAGTGAAGGGGTGCCCCAGATGCCCAGGAAACTTGGGCAGAAGACTGTAGGGATTGGGCGAGCCCGCTGCCGCTGCTGCCGCCGCCGCCGCCGGCAGCCCAAGCGTCGGGAGATACGACGGCGACTGGGTAAGGAGGGAGTTGACGCTGAAGTCTGTGGGTCTCTGGAGAAGGAACGGGTGGTATGCCATGCTGCCGCCCACGCCCAAAGGGGTGAGAGGAGGAGGGGGGGAGTTGAGCGGGGAGTTGACAAGGTGGCCGAGCTCCTGCAAGTTGTCGAAGCGCATGAGGCAGGTGCTTAGGGGGGGGCCTGGAACACACACTACACCATCACCGCCCCAGCATCACGCACCACCACACTCCACCAACATATCCGTCCACCACCACAGTACTCCCAAGTCGACCAACAAAATTTTCACGATAAAACAATAATTCCTGCCACAATTAATTAAGCTATCACCAGTGCTTTTAACTTTTCCTCTCGTTTCACTATGCAAAGCCTCTTCACAACCTCCTGATTGCACTTATAGGGTGTAAGAAAGAGTAAGCCTAGACGGGGGAATAGGCTGGTAGGAGGTGTAGGAGGCAGAGGCGTGGTGTCTGACACTTGGAACGTACAGGCCCTCAGCCTTCCTATCGCGCGTTCGCACCTACACTGGCGACCACCAAGTCATGACCGCCACACCAGCGGTCGACACCCGCCAACAATACTGATTGGTCCGTCAACACCCGCTCGGCCAATCACAGAGCGCGGGAGGCGGGGCATCCGCGTCCCACGTCACACCTTCGGGCTTGCCGATTGTGATCAACTTCACACGCACATGACCGCAAAAAATCCCCCGGTTGATATTACTCGGTATTGGCACGGGGAAAGCGTCATTTCTCTAGGTATACCGATGCTCGGGGAGCAGGTTATCCCGGCGACGCGGGATCAACTTGCTATTGGCAGTAGTGGATGACACAGAGCGACGGAGATTTCGAGGCAGCGAAGTGAATTAATCCGCGGGCGTCAGAAGTCCCGCCTCATGGTGCGAGCGAGGGCCGGGGCCCCGCCTGGTTATCACCATCTACTAGAAATCTATTCTCTTTACCATCCCCTCATTCACATTTCCATCAACTTCCCTATTCCTTCAAATGAATAGTCGAGGAGCGCTAAAAATCCCTGCAAGACATGTGAGAAGTTGTCTCTAAACGCGAGGGGAAAAAAATCGCGGGAAAATAGAGGTGGAAGTGTGGTGTAGGCGCGAGGGCCGGACAGCTGGAGGAGCAGCGGGGCGGGGCTTATGACGCGGCCGCTGCCTCCATCCGCGCCGACACCTCCCACCCCCGCCGCTAGGGCCGCTCCGGAAAACCCCCTTCTATTTAATTACATCACACGCCTTTACAACCCCTAACCCCATCTACTAAACCTTCTCCTTGGATACACCACTCTCGAGACAATCGCAAAAACCCCATGGGAGCAATAGACAACGTAGGAATCTTGGATTCAAATAGGTGGGAAGTTTTCAGGTACTGGCGCGGGGTGTCGCGGCGCCTTGTGGTGTGTCCTCCGGGCGCCGGGTTCAGCCATTGAGGGCCCGGGCCACTCATCCAGCATCATGGGTGCTGAGGGACGCCACTCAGCGCGCACACACACACCCTCCCATCCACCGACACCATTGGCAGATGGACTTGGCGGATGTCAACAACGCAGGAATAAGAAGGGGCTTTGGTCGACGTTTGTGGACGCTGTGGTTACGTTTGTGGATGGTGTAGGGCAAGGAAGGGCTCCACCCACTCCCCCTCGAGAAGAGTTCGTTCAAATGCTTTTACGTCGCTCGCTCGAAACCTTTCGTTTCTTGGAGATCGATCCCACGGTAGACCGCGGGACTCTGACGCAAGAACGCAAAGGATCGCTGGTCGGTACTTGCCTGTCCCACCCAAGAAACGCATTTAGAGCCTCGGGCTTAAGGTAGGTTAGTGCTAGCATGAGGGGACCGCACTCAAGATGGCCGACAATGTCCTCAGGAGATACAGTGACATCCGACTCCCCCCCCCCCAATAGCCCCATTCAATCACCTACCTGAGTCTCCCTACAGCCGTCATTTACCCCTACTTGCCCCCCCTTCCCCCTAGCCCCTGTCCGTTATACCGTGTCCCCTTCGTCGCCATTGTCGGCAGTACGGGTGGTAAGAGAAGCCTTCGGGTGGTGAAACCATCGATAAAGGGCCATGTGTGAAGCGATCAAGGAGTTCTGGGCTTATCATACTGGTATCTTGCTTGTACTGTCCAGATCCCACGGATAGTCTAGGTAATGATCACCGCCCGTCCGTCACTCTAATTATGATGGAACACTGCACTCCTGTCATCCTTGCCGCGATTTCTTTACCACTCCTACACAATTACTTCCATGAATAAAACTATATATATAAATGATCACTAAATGATCCGACAAGGCTTCGAACCCATGACAGATCACCCCCAGACCTCCACAGTACCGTGACCACCACACCATTGACTGTCTATAGGGATTGGTCAGCCCTGGTGCTTATTAATTGAAGTTTTCATCGCATTCTGGCACATGCACGGGCCGCGCTGAGTCTACGAATATGAGAAAGGCTCACATAGAAAGGCTCTTGCGTAGGAACACGCAAGAATGTATTAATTGGCCTGATGTTAGTATTAGATCAGGCAATCAATCCTTAGATCATCAATGATGCAGTGGTCACGGTACTGTGGACGTTTGGGGGTGATCCTGGACGTCATGGGTTCGAATCCTGGTTGGCTCATTTAGAGTTCTTAGTTATATTATACATATATATATATATATATATATATATATATATATATATATATATATATATATATATATATATATATGACAATGTCAGTTCACGAAGGAAGGATTAAGACAGGAAATTCCTTAAGTACTTTCGTATTTAATAATCAATCTTCGGAAGGATCCTTCTGAAGATGTATTATTAAATACAAAAGTACTTATTAAGGAATTTCATGTCTTAATCCTTCCTTCGTGGACTGACATTGTCACATTGTTCATCACGTGTAAATTTCTTCATTATTTACACACACACACACATACTATATATTATATATAAATTCAATATATATATAAATTATATATAAATTACATAAATTACATATATATAAATATACATAAATATATATAAATTCCCATTTAGGTGAAAAATTGAGCGCTTATGCTTATTAACACATTGTCAAGGAGTACACTTTAGACACATAAAACAAGGATATGGGTATGTATACACACCACACATGAGAAGATAAGATTATGACTCAAACAGATGGAATTATTAAGATATAACTTCTGGTTAACATTGTGAAACATGGGTCAATTGACCTGTTGTCCTTCGTTCGTATATTCTTACTTGCATGAATATATTTATACAAAATCTTTCCAGTTATGAAGCTATCAAATTTACAAAATCCTAGACGTGAATTTATATTTCACAATTCACCACTTTCAGATTCAAGTATATTTCTTTCAATGACAGATTTACTCTTAATAATACTATTATAATTAATCCAGTCAAGTTTAGTTCAGTTCATTTATTATGCACTCCATACCCATCTTGTGGGCGGTAGTGGAAAGGGGTTACAGAGGCACATAATGGGCTCAGGGACTGAACCCCACAATTCATTTAGCTAAGCAAGTTACAATCTTGATGAGCTAGTTACAAAATTCAGTATAAGTCGTCACATCAACAATGGGTTCGAGATCGACCACAGGTACAGTTTCTAAATTAAGCAACTGACATATGTGGAGAGCTAGTGTCACAATTGATATGTTTGTCCTGTCAATAAATCGTTTAACTTTCTTAGATGAACAAACAATGTATTTGACTTGTGATCTGCACTTATGCTGTATTTATATTATATTCTCTGGTCAAGGTGTTCGCATGTTTGTACAACAATTCAATTTATTCAAATGTTGCATGGGATTTTGTAAACCCAACCGTTACATTTACAATGGGAATTTTTAATGAGAGATTTTATATCAAAATTCCTAAATGATACAAAGATGCCTGTATTAGTTTTTTAATTTAGGAATTTCATTGTAGTTTTTACGAAAAGGTAACATAAGTGTTCTTAATTTTGTATTTTTTCTTTTTAAAACTAAAGAAAGATTTTTGAGTAGTTTGACAAGATTTTTAAATAAAACACTAGGTGTTTTAAGGAACAATGAACCCTCACTAAATATAGCACTTAAGCTCTTCATTCATATATTCAGGACTACATATTCTCAGAGCTCTCAAAATCATTGAGGAAAACACAAATTATTTTACTCTGTCATGATGCGATGAATAAGCATCTATATATAAACCAACATTTATTGTTTTTCTATATACGGGAAACTTGAAGTTATTTTAAGTTTATACAGCATATAATAATACATGTAAAATGATTTTGTTCAATTTCCATTGTGAACTTAATAACAGGTGCTATAGTATGTAATTATAATATGTCACTTCTTATTTTTGGGCCATATATGTATTATACTTAAATAATCTAGTTCCCTCTATTAAGTCCACAATGACAGTTGAACAAAGCAATTCTATTTTTTTAGATGTTTTTGTATTTAAATTTGAAAGTAATTTCAAGTTTTGTGTATATAGAAAACAACTAATTTTCGGTTCATATGTATTTAAATCATTGTTTAATTTAGATACATTCTTGATTGATCAGTTAAGGGGCGATTTGAGTCGGATCATTGATACACATTTATCTTACTAATACCTTATTAATATCCCATTAAAAATATTGTACCTCACGTCACCTTACACTTTCCACCGTATATATCCAAACCCACTGAACTGTAACTCCATCCTTCTGAATATGTATTATTAAATGCGAAATTACTTAAGGAAATTCCTATCTTAATCCTTCGTGGTCAGACACAGTCACATAGTTCATCACGTGTTAATTTCTTCGTGATTCACACACATTATTATATATACTGTATATATATATATATAATATATATATATATATATATATATATAATATATATATATATATATATTCTGTCGTTTTTATTTTTTAAGTGGATATTTACGCATGATCTATTCTCTTGTAGGTTCTAGTTCGTTGTTTAATTAAATGGTCTTTGTGTGTGTGTTGGGGGGGGGATGTTGTAATTACCCAAGTACAGGATTACAGGATTAATGTATGATAGGTACCTGAGTGGTGTTCCGTGTTCCCTGTATTCTTTGTCAAGTGAAGCTTCACACTACTGAAGGTTTTGGCTGCCACCACCACCTCACTTGTTCATTCCACCACTCTGTAAATAAGAACTGTTCATTCCACCACTCTGTAAATAAGAACTGTTCACTCTACCACTTCGTAAATAAGAACTGTTCTTTCTACGACAGTAAATAAGAACTGTTCTTTCTACGACAGTAAATAAGAACTGTTCTTTCTACGACAGTAAATAAGAACTGTTCTTTCTACGACAGTAAATAAGAACTTGAATCTGTGTCGTATAACACTGAAACTGCTGACGGTTTTGGCCTCCACCACCACCTCACTTAGTTTGTCCCAACCGTCTATCACTGATTACAAAATAAAATTTTCTATTTTTTTCCGCACCTTTGTTTCCTTAGCTTGAATCTGTGTCCTCTTGTTCGTTATGTTGCTGGTTTCATGAATTCTTCCTTGTCAATTTGGTCAATTCCTGTAAGAACTTTATATGTGGTGATCATATCACCTCTTTTTCTTCTATCGTCTAGTTTTGGAATGTTTAATGTCTATAGTCTCTCCTCGTCACTCTTTGTTTTTCAGTTCCGGAAGCCATTTTGTAGCATGCCGCTGCACCTTTTCCGTTTCTTTATGTGCTTCTTGAGATTTGGGCACCATACAACTGCTGCATATTCCAATTTTGGACTCACAAGTCATGAACAGTTTCTTTAATATTTCACCATCCATATAATTAAAAACAAGTCTGAAGTTGGAAAACAACGCATACGCTCCTCTCACAATGTTCTTTATGTGTTCCTCTGGCGACAGCTTATTATCCAAAACCACCCGTAGGTCTCCTTCTTTAGTAGAGTTCTGTAATTCCATTGTACACAATTTGTAAGTTATGTGTGGTTTATTTTCTCTGAATCCACATTCCATAACATGGCATTTATTCACATGGAGTGTGTATGTATATGTACTCATCTATTTGTACCTGCAGGATCGAACATTGACTCTTGGATCCCGCCTTTCTAGTCATCGGTTGTTTACAGCAATGACTCCGGTCCTATTTCCCCTATCATTTCTAGTTTTAAAATTAGCCTCCACAACCTGCTCCTTAAGTGCATTCCGTTTTTCCACTACTCTCACGCTAAAAGAAAACTTCCTAACATTTCTGTGACTCATCTGAGTTTCCAGCTTCCACCCACGTGTCCCCCTCGTTCTGTTAATATTACGTGTGAACATTTCATCTATTTCCACTTTGTCAATTCCCCTGAGTATTTTATTCGTTCCTATCATATCCCCCCCTCTCCCTTCTTTTTTCTAGTGTCGTAAGGTTCAGTTCCTTCAGGCGCTCTTCATATCCAATCTCTCGTAACTCTGGGACGAGCCTTGTCGCAAACTTTTGAACCTTTTCCAGTTTCCTTATGTGTTTCTTGAGATGGGAACTCCATGATGGCGCGGCATACTCTTAAAAGTGGTCGTACGTTGACAGTGTAAGGCGTCCTAAATGCTTCCTTACTTAGGTTACTGAATGATGTTCTAACTGCCAGTGTAGAGTACGCTGCTGTCGATATCCTATTTATATGTGTCACAAGAGTTAGATTAGGTGTTACGTTCACTTCCAGGTCTCTTTCTTGAATCGTCAAATGTAGGCAGTTCCCCCTTCATTGTGTACTGTCCCTTTGGTCTCCTATCACCTGATCCCATTTCTATAACTGTACCTTTCCTCATGTTGAACTCCAGTAGCCATTTCTCTGACCATCTCTGTTCAAGTCCTCTTGGAGGATCCTACATTCCTCATCTGTCACAAATTATCTCATTAATTTTGCGTCATCCGCGAACAGTTTCTTTATTATTTCACCATCCATATAATTAAAAGCAAGTCTGAAGTTAGAAAGCGACGCATACGCTCCTCTCACAATGTTCTTTATGTGTTCCTCAGGCGACAGCTTACTATCCAAAACCACCCATAGGTGGTTTTGGACATGTAGGACTCTATTCTTGTAAACATGTCAATAATGTATATTAGAAATAGAATTGGTCCTAGCACCGATCCTTGAGGTACTTCATTCGTTACTGTTCGCCAGTCCGACTTCTCGCCCCTTACCGTTACTCTCTGGCTCTCTCTTAGGTAGTCCTGTTAGGCAGTTCCTTACCCATGCTACCACCTTTCGGCTAACTCCCGCCTGCCTCTCAAGTTTGAATAGCAGTCTTATGTGCGGTACTGTATCAAAGGTTTTTTGGCAGTCCAGAAATATGCAGTCTGCCCATCCTTCTCTGTCCTGCCTTATCCTCGTTATTTTATCATGAAATTCCAAAAGGTTTGTTAGGCATGATTTTCTTTTCCAGAACCCATGTTGATGTTTGTTTACAAACCTAATGTTCTCTAGGTGTGTGCAACAAGTCTTAGCCTAAATATTCGTTCAAGTATTTTGCAAGGGATGTTTGTTTTGACACGGGTCTGTAGTTAAGTGCCTCCTTATCCCCTTTCTTGAAAATCGGTACGACATTTGCCTTCTTCCAGCAACTGGGCAATTCTTCCGACACAAGTGACTCATTAAAGTCACACACACACACACACACACACACGTGTGTGTGTGTGTGTGTGTGTGTGTGTGCGCGCGCGCGCGCGCGTGCCGAAACAAGTGCGTAAATTATATAAATTTTCAGAGTGATGCAGGGTAAATTTGGAGAAGCTTTAATGCGTTGGCGTTAACATCAAGACTACCTAAAGGTTTACCGTGGGGTTCTTGAGTCAGAAAACGTATTGTTGGAATCAAGATTGTCTAGAGGTTCACTTGGGGTTCACAGAGAACTACTGTTAAAGTTCAGAGCGTCTGGAAGTTCTTACTAAATGATGATCTTTTATAGTGTCTGGATTCATAGTCTTAGAATGCTTGATGATTCATTAAAATCTTTAGAATGCATGATGGTTCATAATTTTTTTTAGAATGCATGATGATTCATAGAAAATTTTAGAGTGCGTGAGGCTTTAGAATTCTCAATAATTCAATGTTGGGGGTTCAGGAAACTTAAGGGTTCAGTATGCAGTGTAATGTAAGCAGGATGTAGGTTGAGTGCATATAAGAGGTTACTCTGACGTTAGAGGGTGAGGTTAGAGGGGCGCTGAAACTTATAGAGGTCAGGATGGCGTTGAAGCTCGGAGTTATAAATTTGAGTCCACTAAAAAAAAAATGAAAATGGAAAACAATTTCGTTCCCTATAATTCAAATAAGCCTTTGACTTTTGGAATACGCTCATTAGACCATCTGAGACTACCGTGAAGAAAAAAGAATCGTCAATATACACACAGCAGATGACAAAAATTTTCGGAGTGCTGACATAAATTTCTTTTACGGGTCTTCGGTTTAATGAGGTCTCTCTGGTGGGCGTTCTCGTAGCGACGCCTATCTGGGCAGCACCTTCACATTAGAGCAGCACTCCTCCTAGGTTCTGAATAAGCTGGGTGCTAAAAGATGCACTCGCTCCTTCGCTGGAGGTAGAGTCTTCTAGATATCAGTTTTCGTTCATGAGATATCCTTTGATTCCGTTATCGTCAGGGCGCCTTTAAGTGTCTGTATCCTGGTCATTCAGGGATCGCTGGGCAAAGTGAGTTAGGTTGTTAGAGGGATGGGGGATAAAGCGAATTCTTTTGAACGCATTTCCGGCAAATGTGGAGTGTGTGATCCGCCTGGAAGTCAGGAAGGCGCCATTACCAGAACTCCGGAGTTCTCTAGGTGCAGGAACGAGGTGGCCGACATTAAAGCGTCCACCCGCACTTCTTGAGGCGTCCTCCGGTTAAAGAGGTCACCAGGGCGCCTTTAAGAGCGTCCATCCCTAAGTTTTATGGCTACCGCGGCAGTCTTTACATCCTGGAAGCCCTGTGGCGGAGGCTGCTTCACACACACACATACGGTGGCATACACTTCAAAGCACAGACAAGACTTAGTAGTTTCCACTCCCAGATTTTATTAAAATGTTTTGTATACAAAGTTTAACTTGCTGTCTTCTAATCCTTCCCCCAACTTTCATTATAATTTGACTTCCATTATCTGCCTGCCTCTCGTCTCGCCCTTACTGTGTCGGCCATTGCTGTATAAAGCAGTAACAGTACGAATATTGACGAGTTCTTCAGCAAGAAAATACATATTGTGCAGTTACATATGCATGTAACATAAATTACATAATATATTCATTAATATATTACGCGCGAAATCCATGGAATATTTTAAAGTTATCTTTAATATATAAAAGTATGTATATTTTGTTTCAGCAAATCTGTCAAAATGGGCCGAAATTTGTTATCCTTTGTAATAACAAATGTATATATATGTAACATAAATTACATAATATATATATATATATATATATATATATATATATATATATATATATATATATATATATATATATATATATATATATATATATAAAGTTTGTGAGGGTACCACCTCTGGTGCCAATATGGGGACCCATAGCCTCGGAGAAGAAAATAAAAAGTATTCAGAGGAGACCTTGTGGTTTCTCACTGAACACTAATATTATGTTCTCCTACCACCCCCATTCTTTTGTATATATATATATATATATATATATATATATATATATATATATATATATATATATATATATATATATATATGTCGTACCTAGTAGCCAGAACGCACGTCTCATCCTACTATGCAAGGCCCGATTTGCCTAATAAGCCAAGTTTTCCTGAATTAATATATTTTCTCTAAATTTTTTCTTATGAAATGATAAAGCTACCCATTTTAGTATGTATGAGGTCAAATTTTTTTTATTGGAGTTAAAATTAACGTAGATATATGACCGAACCTAACCAACCCTACCTAACCTAACCTAACCTATCTTTTTAGGTTAGGTTAGGTTAGGTAGCCGAAAAAATTAGGTTAGGTCAGGTTAGGTAGGTTAGGTAGTCGAAAAACAATTAGTTCATGAAAACTTGGCTTATTAGGCAAATCGGGCCTTGCGTAGTAGGCTGAGAAGTACGTTCTGGCTACTAGGTACGACACATATATATATATATATATATATATATATATATATATATATATATATATATATATATATATATGTGTGTGTGTGTGTGTGTGTGTGTGTGTGTGTGTGTGTGTGTGTGTGTGTGTGTGTGTGTGTGTACTCACCTAGTTGTGCTTGCGGGGGTTGAGCTCTGGCTCTTTGGTCCCGCCTCTCAACCGGGTGTGTGTGTGCGCGTGTGTCCAGTACTATCCATCTACACATTGCTGAGCAGTTTAAGATAGGTTACTCTCATACTATAGACATCAAAGCGATTATTTTAACCAAATTCTGTATTGTTATTATTATTATTATATTGCTAAGTAAGAACCGGAAGCTATTTACGTAAAACGCGAATTATTATTGCTTTTCTTATTTACTGTGATAAAACCTTAGAAAATATCGACAAACACAAAGTTAACTAAATTAGACACACACACACACGGGGGAGGGGGGGGGCCTCGTAGTCTGGTGGATAGCGCTCATGACTCGTAATTCTGTGGCGCGGGTTCGATTCCCGCACGAGGCAGAAACAAATGGGCAAAGTTTCTTTCACCCTGAATGCCCCTGTTACCTAGCAGTAAATAGGTACCTGGGAGTTAGTCAGCTGTCACGGGCTGCTTCCTGGTGTGTGTTTGTGTGTGTGTGGTGAAAAAAAGTAGTTAGTAAACAGTTGATTGACAGTTGAGAGGCGGGCCGAAAGAGCAAAGCTCAACCCCCGCAAACACAACTAGGTGAATACACGCGCACACACACACACACACACCGAGTACCCGAGCTGAGAGGTATGAGCTACGAGGAGAGACTACGGGAATTAAACCTCACTTCGCTGGAAGACAGAAGAGTTAGGGGGGGACATGATCACCACATTCAAGATTCTGAAGGGAATTGATAGGGTAGATAAAGACAGTCTATTTAACACAAGGGGAACACGCACAAGGGAACACAGGTGGAAACTGAGTGCCCAAATGAGCCACAGAGATATTAGAAAGAACTTTTTTAGTGTCAGAGTGGTTGACAAATGGAATGCATTAGGGGGTGATGTGGTGGAGGCTGGCTCCATACACAGTTTCAAGTGTAGATATGATAGAGCCTGATAGGCTCAGGAATCTGTACACCTGTTGATTGACGGTTAAGAGGCGGGACCAAAGAGCCAGAGCTCAACCCCCGCAAACACAACTAGGTGAGTACAACTAGGTGAGTACACACACACACACACACACACACACACACACACAAGAGCAAAGGAAAAGGGAACATGTTCCTGAAAATTGTATATACCAACATAGATGGAGTGAGGTCAAAAACTTTGGAGTTGCAAGATATAATCCAGCTTAGGGTCCCAGATATTGTTGCATTATCAGAAACGAAACTTGAAGGAAATATAATAAATGAAGTCATATTCCCAAGAGGCTACTCAGTTTGGAGACGTGACAGGAAAACTAGGAAGGGAGGAGGAGTGGCTGTACTGGTGAAAAAACACCTGAAGGTAAAAGAGTTAATATTTGAAAACCCTCGAGATATTGACATAATGGCATTGCAGGTCTGGAATCAGGATGATAACCTGATAATTGTAAATACCTACAGCCCACCAGCAAGCAACACGTGGACAAAGGAAGAACTGGATGACAAACGAGAGGGCCTCATAATGGTCATGAGAGATATTATTGTACAAGCAGATAAAGATAAATCACGACTGTTGATACTGGGGGACTTCAACTTTAGAGCAATAGACTGGGAGGCCTATGAAGCAAGAACGGAGGACTTTTGGACATGCAGATTTGTGAACCTCATTCTGGAGACATTCTTGTATCAACACATAAAGCAAGCCACAAGAATGAGGGAAGGAGATATACCGTCAGTACTGGATCTAGTATTCACCAGGAAAGAAGAAGAGATTTTTGACATCCAGTACCTTCCTCCCTTGGGAAAGAGTGATCACGTCCTGTTAGACATTAAATATGCTTTAAGATATCATCTAGAAGAAAATGGGGACATTGAAACAGTTGATAAACTCGATTTAAAGAGAGGCAACTATGGGGAACTTCGAAATTTTTTTAATGAGTGTAATTGGACAGAATTGTTGCTAGGCAGGGAAGTAAATGAAATGTATGCCAAATTTTTAAAACTATACGAGGAAGGCACACAAACATTCATACCAAAACAGAGATGCAGGACCAAAAAACAGGATTGGTTCGACAGAAATTGTGAGAGGGCAAGAGACCAAAAGACACAAAAATGGAATCAGTATAGGAAGAGGCCAAACCCCCAAACATACCAGCGATACAAAGATGCGAGAAACAATTATACAGCAGTAAGGAGAGAGGCAGAAAGAAATTTTGAAAAAGGGATAGCAGATAAATGTAAAACAGAACCGGGCCTATTCTACAAATTCATAAACAACAAATTGCAGGTAAAGGATAATATCCAGAGGTTGGAAATGGGAAACAGATTCACGGAAAATGAAAAGGAAATGTGTGAAACATTAAATGAAAAGTTCCAAAGTGTGTTTGTACAAAATGAAATCTTCAGAGAACCAGACACAATAAGAATTCCAGAGAACAACATAGAGCGGATAGAGGTGTCTAGAGATGAAGTGGAAAATATGCTAAAGGAGCTCGGGAAGAACAAAGCAGCTGGCCCAGATGGCGTTTCACCATGGGTTCTGAGAGAATGTGCATCTGAGCTCAGCATTCCACTTCACCTGATCTTTCAGGCATCCCTGTGTACAGGAATCGTAGCAGACGTGTGGAAACAGGCTAACATAGTTCCAATCTACAAAAGTGGCAGCAGGGAAGACCCCCTCAATTATAGACCTGTATCATTGACAAGTGTAATAGTGAAAGTATTGGAAAAGCTAATCAAAACTAAATGGGTAGAACACCTGGAGAGAAATGATATAATATCAGACAGACAGTATGGTTTTCGATCAGGAAGATCCTGTGTATCGAATTTACTCAGTTTCTATGATCGGGCCACAGAGATATTACAGGAAAGAGATGGCTGGGTTGACTGCATCTATCTGGACCTAAAAAAGGCTTTCGACAGAGTTCCACATAAGAGGTTGTTCTGGAAACTGGAAAATATTGGAGGGGTGACAGGTAAGCTTCTATCATGGATGAAAAATTTTCTGACTGATAGAAAAATGAGGGCAGTAATCAGAGGCAATGTATCGGAATGGAGAAATGTCACAAGTGGAGTACCACAGGGTTCAGTTCTTGCACCAGTGATGTTTATTGTGTACATAAATGATCTACCAGTTGGTATACAGAATTATATGAACATGTTTGCTGATGATGCTAAGATAATAGGAAGGATAAGAAATTTAGATGATTGTCATGCCCTTCAAGAAGACCTGGACAAAATAAGTATATGGAGCACCACTTGGCAAATGGAATTTAATGTTAATAAATGTCATGTTATGGAATGTGGAATAGGAGAACATAGACCCCACACAACCTATATATTATGTGAGAAATCTTTAAAGAATTCTGATAAAGAAAGAGATCTAGGAGTGGTTCTAGATAGAAAACTATCACCTGAGGACCACATTAAGAATATTGTGCAAGGAGCCTATGCAATGCTTTCTAACTTCAGAATTGCATTTAAATACATGGATGGCGATATACTAAAGAAGTTGTTCATGACTTTTGTTAGGCCAAAGCTAGAATATGCAGCTGTTGTGTGGTGCCCATATCTTAAGAAGCACATCAACAAACTGGAAAAGGTGCAAAGACATGCTACTAAGTGGCTCCCAGAACTGAAGGGCAAGAGCTACGAGGAGAGGTTAGAAGCATTAAATATGCCAAAACTAGAAGACAGAAGAAAAAGAGGTGATATGATCACTACGTACAAAATAGTAACAGGAATTGATAAAATCGACAGGGAAGACTTCCTGAGACCTGGAACTTCAAGAACAAGAGGCCATAGATTTAAACTAGCTAAACACAGATGCCGAAGAAATATAAGAAAATTCACCTTCGCAAATAGAGTGGTAGACGGTTGGAACAAGTTAAGTGAGAAGGTGGTGGAGGCCAAGACCGTCAGTAGTTTCAAAGCGTTATATGACAAAGAGTGCTGGGAAGACGGGACACCACGAGCGTAGCTCTCATCCTGTAACTACACTTAGGTAATTACACTTAGGTAATTACACACACACACACACACACACACACACACACACACACACACACACACACACACACACACAGAACTTTGTGTGCGAAAGAACTTTGCAACAAAGCATAAACATGGGTTCAAGGATGGCAAGTCCTGCCTCACAGATTAATTGAATTCTACGACAAGGCAACAAAAATCAGGCAAGAGAGGGGTGGGAAGACTGCATATTTTTGGATTGCCAGAAAGCCTTTGACACAGTACCACGCAAGAAGCTAGTGAAAAAGCTGGAGTGAAAGGGAAGATACTCCATTGGATAAAGGAGTACCTAAGCAACAGAAGAGTCACTGTGAGGGATGAAGTCTCAGCTTGGCGAGACGTCACCAGTGGAGTCCCGCAGGGGTCAGTCCTTGGACCTATACTGTTTCTGATATATGTAAATGATCTCCCAGAGGGTATAGAATCGTTCCTCTCATTGTTTACTGATGATGCAAAAATTATGAGAAGGATTAAAACAGAGGATGATAGTAGGAGGCTACAAGATGACCTAGATAGACTGAATGAATGGTCCAACAAATGGCTAACTAAAGTTCAATCCGATAAATGCAAGGTAATGGAACTAGGAGGTCGAAACAGGAGCCCAGACAAAGCCCAGGATACCGAATGGGAGATGAAGTACTTCATGAAACGGAGAGAGAGAAAGATGTAGGAGTTGATATCACACCAAACCTGTCTCCTGAAACCCACATAAAAAGAACCACATCTGCGGCGTATGCGAGGCTGGCTAACATCAGAACAGCCTTCAGGAACTTGTGTAAGGCATCATTCCGAACCTTGTATATCACATACGTAAGACCAATCCTGGAGTATGCAGCCCCAGCATAGAGCTCGTACCTTGTCGAACACAAGACGAAGCTGGAAAAAGTTCAGAGGTATGCCACTAGGCTAGTCTCAGAACTAAGAGACATGAGTTACGAAGAAAGGCTGCGTGAAATGCACCTCACGACACTGGAAGACAGAAGAGTAAGGGGAGACATGTTCACTACCTACAAAATTCTCAGAGGAATTGACAGAGTAGATAAGGATAAACTTTTTAACAAGAGTGGTACTTGAACAAGGGGACACAGGTGGAGTACCCAAATGAGCCACAGGGACGTTAGAAAGAACCTTTTCAGTGTCAGAGTAGTTAACAGGTGGAGGTTGACTCCATACACAGTTTTAAATGTAGATATGATAGAGCCCAGTAGGCTTAGGAATCTGTACATCAGTAGTAGTAGTAGTAGTAGAAACAGTTGATTGACAGTTGAGAGGCGGGCCGAAAGAGCTCAACCCCCGCAAACACAACAAGGTGAATACACACACACACACACACACGTGTTTGGGTCTACATAAACCAACACTGAAACGATTATTAAACGGGATTTAATACGAAACTGGCTAAATTCCCTCTGCTTCTATAGTTTTTTCGCTCTTTATATACAACCTAAGTGTTTCTTTATTGCCCTTCAAGGTGTTAATCGGTGACCCATATACACAAGAGCTGTTGTTCGCTCTCTATTTGTTTTATTTACTTAGTTGTTTCGTTTTTTCGTTTAATTTCATTGTTGTAAATAATATGACCCATGCGCCGAGTATTTAACCGACTGACTGATGAGTATTTCTATAATGCCATAACAACAGGTAACCCGTTTTCGTACTTGCTTACCGTCAATATTGGCTTATTTAATAAGTGCATATGTGACATACTAATTGATTGTGAATATTTTAGTTTACCTTGAAAAGCTTCATAGAAAACACCGACCTCACCTAACCTTCTTAGTATGTTAAGATAAGCATCTTATTGCTTCTTATATATAATTATTACTTAACCTATCACGTCAACAAGAGTCATTGTCGCGAGCCTTACGCTGCTATACCCCTTGTACTGCCACACTACACCACTTGTACACATTAAGGAACCACTCATACCTTGCTACAACGCTACATGACATTTAAAGTAACCTTAAAGCACTGTTGTAGTGAACAGTATTCACATGTACCAGACCAGTAATGTTGCACTGTAGAATATCTATACTAATACACACTCACACCCGCTCTGCTTCACTGTACCACAACATCGCTGATACACTGTACCACACTATCTCTGCTACACTGTATACCACACCATCTCTGTTACTTTGTTACACACCGTCTCTGCTACACTTCACCGCAGCATTTCTGGTACACTGTACAACACACTCTCTGCTTCACTGTACTACACCATCTCTACTATACTTTACCACACCATCTGTGCCACACTGTACCACACTACTACTACACCCACCCTCCCACAGTGTACAAGAACGATTACGATAACTCTTCTTGCATTCTGTAGAAAGATAGAATGAAACTGTGAGTGAAATGTACAAATACATGAAAGGGTTTAATGGGGGGGGGGAGATAAAACAAGGAGGGGGGTTATCTTGAGGTTATCTTGAGATGATTTCGGGGCTTTAGTGTCCCCGCGGCCCGGTCCTCGACCAGGCCTCCACCCCCAGGAAGCAGCCCGTGACAGCTGACTAACTCCCAGGTACCTATTTACTGCTAGGTAACAGGGGCATCGGGATGAAAGAAACTCTGCTCATCGTTTCTCGCCGGCGCCCGGGATTCGAACCTGGGACCACAGGATCATGCGTACAGTGTTATGTCTACTCAGCCACCGGCTCCCTCCAGGGGGGGGGGGAGTTGAAATAGCCTAAGCTACTCTATCCCTTTGAGATGTATTTCTTTCTTGCCTCAATAAACATACTTGAACTTGAACCTGAGATAAAACAGCATGCTTAAAATATAGGACACGAAACAATGGGTTCAAAGGGGGGGGGGGGGGGGAGAATCATAGATTTACGAAACAATTAAGCAAATGATGGTGCATGAAGTTGACCAGACCACACACTAGAAGGTGAAGGGACGACGACGTTTCGGTCCGTCCTGGACCATTCTCAAGTCGATTGTCAATCTACTTGAGAATGGTCCAGGACGGACTGAAACATCGTCGTCCCTTCACCTTCTAGTGTGTGGTCTGGTCAACTTACTTTAGCCACGTTATTGTGACTCATCGCCTGCACATGGTGCATAAATGTGGTTATATAACTGTAAAGCAGGTTACCAAGCAGCAGCATCATAGACATTGACCGAAAGTTTCAAGCATTTGGTTAGACAAAAATATGAGTTGGAGGATTGGTTAGACAAAAATATACCTGTCTCGCATGGTAAATATGCTTCGTAGATTATTCTATTTTGGTGTTAAAAATTCTCGTGATTTATTTGGGTACTTTAGTTTCCAGGCGTGTCCTCTTGTTCGGCTCCCTCCAGTGTCTCTCTCTATCTTCATAACATACAATGTTCATATATTTTTGTTTATCTTTTTGCGTGTTGTGATAATTTCTTCCATTCTTCCTGTCCTCTTGCGTCTCGCGCTTCAGGGACCAGATTCACGAAGCAGTTACGCGAGTACTTAAGAACGTGAACATCTTTCCTCAATCTTTGACGGCTTTGGTTACATTTATTAAACAGTTTGCAAGCATGAAACTTGCCAATCAACTGTTGTTATTGTTATAAACAGCCTCCTGGTGCTTCGGAGCTCATTAACTGTTTAATAATTGTAAACAAAAGCCGCCAAAGATTGAGAAAAGATGGTCAGGTTCGTAAGTGCTTGCGTAACTGCTTCGTGAATCTGGCTCCTGGTCCGTGTGTTGTGCGTGCTGTTGTGTGTTGTTTAAGATTCAGCAACTCGGAACAAAAAGTTTCAAGTAGCACGGGCTATGGTGAGCCCGTAGTGGACTTACCTGGCACAGGAGCGGGGCTGTAACTTGGACGTTGTGCGTGCGCATGTCTGCCTTCTTCTGCTAGCAGACTGCGCACGTCAACATCTCCCAACATATTACACATCTCAGGTGGTAATCTGACAACCCGTTCTCGCACTTTCGTATAGTCAGTATTGACTTATTAAGTACGTGCATATGTGACATACTAATTTATTGTGAATATTTTAGTTTACCTTGAAAAGCTTCATAGAAAACACCGACCTTACCTAACCTTCTTAGTATGTTAAGATAAGCATCTTATTGCTTCGTAATTACAATTATTACTTAACCTATTATACGTATAGGTTAAGTAATAATTGTAATTACGAAGCAATAAGATGCTTATCTTAACATACTAAGAAGGTTAGGTAAGGTCGGTGTTTTCTATGAAGCTTTTCAAGGTAAACTAAAATATTCACAATAAATTAGTATGTCACATATGCACGTATTTAATAAGTCAATATTGACTATACGAAAGTGCGAGAACGGGTTGAATCTGAGCACGCGTCGTCTGCTCTATTGCGCGCACTTTTACAATAATCAACTAAAAGGAAAAAGTTGTTCACTCCAAAAAGTAAATTAAAAATAGAAAAGTATAAATTTCAATTAAAAAATACTTTACAACTGATCTTTAATGATTGGATACTCTACAACTGTTCTTTAATGATTGGATACTCTACAACTGATCTTTAATGATTGGATACTCTGCAACTGATCTTTAATGATTGGATACTCTACAACTGATCCTTAATGATTGGATACTCTACAACTGATCTTTAATGATTGGATACTCTACAACTGATCTTTAATGATTGGATACTCTACAACTGATATTTAATGATTGGATACCAAAAGCTTTCGGAGAGTATACAATGTGTACTCACATTGTGTACTGTGGTGTGAGTATTGTGTACTGTGGTGTGAGTATTGTGTACTGTGGTGTGAGTATTGTGTACTGTGGTGTGAGTATTGTGTACTGTGACGTGAGTATTGTGTACTGTGACGTGAGTATTGCGTACTGTGACGTGAGTATTGTGTACTGTGGCGTCAGTATTGTGTACTGTGGCGTCAGTATTGTGTACTGTGACGTGAGTATTGTGTACTGTGACGTCAGTATTGTGTACTGTGGCGTCAGTATTGTGTACTGTGACGTGAGTATTGTGTACTGTGACGTCAGTATTGTGTACTGTGACGTCAGTATTGTGTACTGTGACGTGAGTATTGTGTACTGTGACGTCAGTATTGTGTACTGTGACGTCAGTATTGTGTACTGTGACGTCAGTATTGTGTACTGTGACGTCAGTATTGTGTACTGTGACGTCAGTATTGTGTACTGTGACGTAAGTATTGTGTACTGTGGCGTCAGTATTGTGTACTGTGACGTGAGTATTGTGTACTGTGACGTGAGTATTGTGTACTGTGACGTCAGTATTGTGTACTGTGGCGTCAGTATTGTGTACTGTGGCGTCAGTATTGTGTACTGTGACGTCAGTATTGTGTACTGTGACGTCAGTATTGTGTACTGTGGCGTCAGTATTGTGTACTGTGACGTGAGTATTGTGTACTGTGACGTCAGTATTGTGTACTGTGACGTCAGTATTGTGTACTGTGACGTCAGTATTGTGTACTGTGACGTGAGTATTGTGTACTGTGACGTCAGTATTGTGTACTGTGACGTCAGTATTGTGTACTGTGACGTCAGTATTGTGTACTGTGACGTCAGTATTGTGTACTGTGACGTGAGTATTGTGTACTGTGACGTCAGTATTGTGTACTGTGACGTCAGTATTGTGTACTGTGACGTGAGTATTGTGTACTGTGACGTGAGTATTGTGTACTGTGACGTCAGTATTGTGTACTGTGACGTCAGTATTGTGTACTGTGACGTCAGTATTGTGTACTGTGACGTCAGTATTGTGTACTGTGACGTCAGTATTGTGTACTGTGACGTCAGTATTGTGTACTGTGACGTCAGTATTGTGTACTGTGACGTCAGTATTGTGTACTGTGACGTCAGTATTGTGTACTGTAACGTCAGTATTGTGTACCGTGCCGTCAGTATTGTGTACTGTGGCGTCAGTATTGTGTACTGTAACGTCAGTATTGTGTACCGTGACGTACACAATAACTTAACCGAACTGAAATAATGTGGAAAAATATATAAAATAGTCAGAGTTCTAAAAAAAAAAATAGAATAAGGGAAGTAAGACAAAATCTGAATTCCCGCGTAAAATACACGCGGGAAAAAAATGACTAGAATTATCATCTTCGCGGAGGAGAGATGCACGGTCTCAACCTAGTTACCTTTCTCTTGCCACATTCCGAGGGGTGAAGGGAGTGGATGGGGGGCTGAATAATTCCATCCCCGTCCGTCCGTCCCCTGCCCTAGCCACCGTCTACCCTGGTTACCCGCCCCTTTACCCAGCAGCTCAACACAATCCACGTTATTTATGGTAGAGAAGCTTCCTGTTGTCCGGTGCGCCGGCCTGGCCCTCTACTCTCCTCCTCTGCTAGCAACAAGCTGCCTCCCATCATGTTACCTGGCCCTCATACCACTTGGCTTCACCACCACCTGGCATCGTCACCACCTGGCTCTACCACCACCTGGCATCGTCACCACCTGGCTCTACCACCACCTGGCTCTACCACCACCTGGCCTCGTCACCACCTGGCCTCGTCACCACCTGGCTCTACCACCACCTGGCTCTACCACCACCTGGCCTTGTCACCACCTGGCTCTACCACCACCTGGCTCTTATCACCACATGGCCTCGTCACCACCTGGCTCTACCACCACCTGGCTCTACCACCACCTGGCTCCACCACCACCTGGCTCTACCACCACCTGGCTCTACCACCACCTAGCTCTACCACCACCTGGCTCTACCACCACCTGGCTCTACCACCACCTGGCTCCACCACCACCTGGCTCTACCACCACCTGGCTCTACCACCACCTGTTTGCCATCAACAAAATACACAATACCTGCTGGCATCTCCCTAGTGTATAGATACATAGTTTGATAGGTCTGAGATCAGGATAAGGATGTGCTGTGAAAGCTGAGAGACGGGATGAGTACACAAGACATAAGATGACTAAGGAATACATTGTGTAGCGCGGACACGAGAGGGTTCGAACACACTAGCACAGGTACCGGACACAAACTCTCTATACTAGTTCAACGACGCATCTCCCTGGACGATTAATGGTTAAGAAGCGGAACCCGGGAACTAGAACTCAACCCCTGCAAATAAAGGTAAGTACACAATCTAGAGAAGGGTTTCTCCAAAGGATCAACACAGGTTCTAATCATGTTCCTGATACATAAATATCTTGACAGAGCAGTTGACATATTTCGTGTGGAGTAGAATATCAAAATGACTACATAACTACCCCTATCTTGAGGTTATCTTGAGATGATTTCGGGGCTTCAGTGTCCCCGCGGCCCGGTCCTCGACCAGGCCTCCACCTCCAGGAAGCAGCCCGTGACAGCTGACTAACACCCAGGTACCTATTTTACTGCTAGGTAACAGGGGCATAGGGTGAAAGAAACTCTGCCCATTGTTTCTCGCCGGCGCCCGGGATCGAACCCGGGACCACAGGATCACAAGTCCAGCGTGCTGTCCGCTCGGCCGACCGGCTCCCTAGGTAGCAAAAATGAACGATGGATACAATTATTTAGATACATGTCGGGTAATGGACTTCAAGGAGTTAAAACAGACACAATAGGGATCATACTTTGTGATTAAATTAAAATACATCAGAGCCAAAAAAGGACCCCGAAGCTTTTCTAAAGACTAGTTAACCCTCAGAATATCAGAGGATCTTCCGCGGGGTTGGCAAATTTTAGGAGAATATGTATGTATGTGATTGGAGAACTGCTGCACAAATCTCAAAGGTATGTTAGATCTAAACTTTAACACGCTCTGTAGTAGAATATCTAAACCTAAACTGGAATAAACAGCTGTAGTATTGTAAGGGCACCTTACTACAGTTGTAGTATTGTAAGGGCACCTTACTACAGTTGTAGTATTGTAAGGGCACCTTACTACAGTTGTAGTATTGTAAGGGCACCTTACTACAGTTGTAGTATTGTAAGGGCACCTTACTACAGTTGTAGTATTGTAAGGGCACCTTACTACAGTTGTAGTATTGTAAGGGCACCTTACTACAGTTGTAGTATTGTAAGGGCACCTTACTACAGTTGTAGTATTGTAAGGGACACCTTAATACAGTTGTAGTATTGTAAGGGCACCTTACTACAGTTGTAGTATTGTAAGGGCACCTTACTACAGTTGTAGTATTGTAAGGGCACCTTACTACAGCTGTAGTATTGTAAGGGCACGTTACTACAGCTGTAGTATTGTAAGGGCACGTTACTACAGCTGTAGTATTGTAAGGGCACCTTACTACAGCTGTAGTATTGTAAGGGCACGTTACTACAGCTGTAGTATTGTAAGGGCACGTTACTACAGCTGTAGTATTGTAAGGGCACGTTACTACAGCTGTAGTATTGTAAGGGCACGTTACTACAGCTGTAGTATTGTAAGGGCACGTTACTACAGCTGTAGTATTGTAAGGGCACGTTACTACAGCTGTAGTATTGTAAGGGCACGTTACTACAGCTGTAGTATTGTAAGCGCACCTTACTACAGCTGTAGTATTGTAAGCGCACCTTACTACAGCTGTAGTATTGTAAGCGCACCTTACTACAGCTGTAGTAAGGTGTTTTCTCTTGCCACATTCACGAAAGCACACTTAAGGAAACATATCGTTGTAATATCTAAAATCAGAAGACAAAAATCAATAGTAGAGGAGAAGCAATATGAGCATGAGAAGAGACTAACGGCGTGGCCGAATGCCAGAATTGGAAGCCAAGAAACAAAATTAGAAACAGTAACTACACATAATGTAAAAAGATACGTGAGAAAGACTGAGATGAGCTTTTGAAATCATAAATAAGTAAAGAAACTACAGTTGGAAGATGCTTAAGCTCTTGTGTTTAGTTGAAAGTGACAAAAACAACTCATTTTAAATGTTTAGATCAATCATGTAAAAGTACCACATGTGCTTCAGTCAGGTTAAAGAGTGATGGACAAAAAGATATTTTCTTCACAGAATGGCAGAGTTAGAAGAGTGTGGCAGAGGAGGCTGAGAACGTTAAAACCACCAACAATATTAATAATATTGACCAGTAAATTACCAAGGGTGATCGGACACCACGAGCGTAGCTCTATTTCCTCAACGTCAGACACATAACCAAAGACGTGTTCGAACTCGCGAACGACGTGTTCGAACGTATTCGAACTCGTGAACGAAGCCACAAAGCCGGACTGACCCTGATTAGTAATACATCACAGCGGACAGTTCGTACCGATTTTGGTATCGGCATCTTAAATAATAGCGCTTGTTATCGTCTCTTGATCCTCTCTGACTCAGGCGACCTCAACACGGACTTATCTTTACAAGAAGGACTTACGCAGCTAATGTTTTGGGGGATTAATTCTTTAGGAGGATTTCTCGTTAATGACCTCTTGAAGTCGATTTTATGTGGATGTTCTCTATGGCTTCATATTTCTAGCGTGGATTCCTCTAGAATAGCGTATTGGCAATCTCTTTTTGAAGTACTTGTCCATCCACTTGGGTTGGCCGGTAGAGCAATGGCTTCCCTTCTTGCTGGTCGGTGTTCGCTCTGACATGGTACAAGTGGCTGGGTAAAGTCCCTTCACTCCTTCCTTTTGAGGTGGCCTCATGGACGACCCTCTGTGGGTTACCTTGTACAGACGACCTGTCTGTGTATCACCTTATACAGACGACCTGTCTGTGTATCACCTTATACAGACGACCTGTCTGTGTATCACCTTATACAGACGACCTGTCTGTGTATCACCTTATACAGACGACCTGTCTGTGTATCACCTTATACAGACGACCTGTCTGTATGTACAGACGACCTGTCTGTGTATCACCTTATACAGACGACCTGTCTGTGTATCACCTTATACAGACGACCTGTCTGTGTATCACCTTGTACAGACGACCTGTCTGTGTATCACCTTGTACAGACGACCTGTCTGTGTATCACCTTATACAGACGACCTGTCTTTGTATCACTTGAGGAAAACCTCTGATTATCGTTTTAGAGGAACATTTTGTGACAGACATTTTTTTAAGCCATCTTTTGATGTTTGACCTTTTCTACAATTCTTGTAGACAACATTTTCAAAGTAATTTCTTAAAAACGGTATTTTCTTGTGGATCTATTACTGTACAGACGACCTTTTTGAGGGGACTATAATAAACAACTTTTTCATCTGACTTCTTAAACAACCACTTGGGCTGGACGGTAGAGCGACGGTTTCGCTTCATGTAGGCCGCGGTTCAATCCCCGACCGTTAAAATGGTTGGGCACCATTCCTCCCTCACGTCCCATCCCAAATCCTTATCCTGACCCCCTTCCAAGTGCTATATAGTCGGATTGGCTTGGCGCTTTTTCCCTGATAGTTCCCCTTCCCTCCCTTCCACCAATCCACCCAAGCCAACGAGTTTATTTTATTTTATTTTTATTTAATAAGTTTATTTTATTTTTATTTTATTTTTATTCATATTTTAACCCAGTTTCGTACACGAGTGTTTTGCATCGCTTCAGTTCTCGAATTCCTAAAATTAAAGCTTCAGTTATCGAATTCCTAAAGTTAAAGCTTCAGTTATCGAATTCCTAAAATTAAAGCTTCAGTTGTCGAATTCCTAAAATTAAAGCTTCAGTTGTCGAATTCCTAAAGTTAAAGCTTCAGTTGTCGAATTCCTAAAATTAAAGCTTCAGTTGTCGAATTTCTGAAATTTCCGTTTGCGTTGAGGGAAATTATAATTCGCTGTTTTTATGTTCCAGGTGATGTAGTTAGTAATGGAATAATGAAGTTTCGAACAGGGAACTGAATCTGAGTAACTCATGGAAACAATTTTGATAAGAGTTAGTACTAGCCTAAAGCAGTCAGAGAGAGGACAGCAAGCCTAGTCAGAACGGAATGATATATATATATATATATATATATATATATATATATATATATATATATATATATATATATATATATATATATATATATATATGCGTGTGGGCAGAAATATCAAGTACACCTTAGGGTAACAAACTTTACATTGCAGGTTATTTAAATTTGATTTAAAATAAGGTAAATAAATAAAATAAATGCTGAAGCAGAAGAGTTTTGGAAACTGAAACCTGCTTAATGAAAAGTATAGTTATACTATAAACCATGTTATATACATCTCTATATACACCGTGTAGCGCTGTATAGTATACATCACTGGTCTGTGGCGCAGTGGTAACACAGCTGTACACACACACACACACATACACACACACACACACACACACACACATAGGTCTTGCCTGCACATGTGACATTCCAACGACCCAATGTCTAATATCTTACCTTCTAAGCTATTACTGAAATCTACAGCTCAGTTTCCAAAATCAATATTTTTTACAGTTCCTTCCTGAATCTAAACTGATGAGGTCCGCCTCTCGAGCGTGCCCACTGGCGAATGTTGCTCCCACTTTTGGAGAATACTTTTTTGAGTATTGTAGTATTCCCACTTGTCATAGGCCTTAAATCAAGCTTTATGTCCCTGTTTCTTAGTGATGAGCTTCGTGTAGACTAGAAAATAACGCACTAGTTATGCGAATTATGCCTTGTCAGCCCTTAAATTGCTCACTAAATTTCAAAACAGCTTCCTAGTTTATAAAACAGCTCCCTAGGTTATAAAACAGTTCCTCACCTAACAAAACAGCATCTTAGGTTACAAAACTGCTCCCTAGGTTACAAAATAGTTCCCTAGTTTACAAAACAGTTCCCAAGCTTAAGTAGTAGCTCCCTAGGTTACAAGATAATTCCCAAAGTTATAAAACAAATCTCCAATTACAAAAAAGTACTAGGCTTTTTTTTTTTTTTAGAAATTGTTGCTATGGTCTGAAGTCAAAGTGGTCTCTGTAAAAATACATTCACATGTAATAATGAGCACATGTGAAACTGACCCACAAAGCTGTAAGATTAGCTGCACGGACAGGTCAACACCGGCGATACTGGCAGACGACACTGCTAAACAAGCCGAGGAGTAATGACATGATTAACCTCTGGATGATATGCATAAATAACTTAAATAACGTGATTCGTATCATATTTTATGTGGAAATCACAGAGTTTATTGTCATCAAGTCAGATCAATTCGAGACGAGAATAGAGGGCGAGAAAGAGGGTGATGGATAGAGGATTGAGGGTGATGTGCGTCCCAGAAAGCCTTCACACACTCCTAAAGGTAATGTCCACCTGTTCAGTCCTAGTCTTCAATCCTCATATCGATTCAGCGCTAGGAGATAGAGTGAAGAACGCACTATCCGCGGCGGTCACATAAGGTCTATCTCTCAGTACTGACTAGGGGCGCGAGAGGACCTTCAAGGCCTCCAGTGTAAATCCCAGATAAAAGAGAGCTTAGGCGCTGCTGACCAGGCATTTGCTTGATCGAGAGAGATTAGATTGATTTTTTCCTTCTCTCTCTCTCTCCTCTCTCCATTTTTTCTCTTACCTTGTGATGCCGGCGTGCGAGGAATCCCGCGGCACCTCCTTTGAAACACGGAAGGTCCGAACAACACCTGAATTAATGATATTTTTTCGTCTCCTGATATTTGGTCACATATCCATAAATTGAATATATATGTTTTTGGCCTTAGTGCTACCTGCTGCGTAATTCAGCATCCGAGGAAGTTTATGATGGATGCTTCTTGTCCCATTGTTGTAGAGGTTTTGTTGTGTGTACTCACCTAGTTGCATGTGAAGGGTCAAGATCCAGCTCTTGAGCCCGTCTCTTAGTCATCGATCGACAGGTTTAGTTCAGTTTAATCGTGCATTATGAAACCATGCATGCAACCTTAACTATCTCTTGCTAGTTCGTTCCGCTTCCTCACTACAGTAACATTGACAGCGTTCCCTCTTGGCACTTGTGAGTGATCACCTTCCCGCTTAGACATCCCATTCTGATAGTCTGTCTGTTTCACCCCCCCCCATGTCTATACCGCTGTAATAATAACCAGTTTCGTTCTGCGCTTCTCCATTTATTTGTTGCCGCCGGAGGGGGCTAGTTTATTGTGCACCCCATACTCATCCTGTGAGCGGTAGCGCAAAAAGCATTACAGAGGGCACGAAAGGTCTTTGTCAGACCTCATCTTAGATTATTACATAATTTCATCTATCCTTCACACCTTATAGTTACAATGTTAGCTAGTGACAGAGAAAGTGTTATTTCAAGAGCTATATATTTACAGTAAGTCATTAGTGCTTCTCCAGTGTGGTAGGATCCAGCCCTTGTTCCACAGCTCTGGAACCCATCTGGCAGCAAATCTTTGAACTTTTTCCGAGTTTGTGTACTTGATGGAGTGATAAATCAATGCAGGGGTGGTATACAGAGGGACTGGCCTTACAAACGTGTGGTATAATAGAGTAAATGATCATTGTTTACATTTCGAACCATGTGTGTGTCCCCTGATGTGATGGGGCCTAAGTGTGCGTCTGGAGAGTCACCTGTGAGATGGTAATACTCGGACCATATTGTCTGTTGTATACACGGACTTGGTCTCACACGTGATAAGTGGTTTCCGGCCGTCTTTACCAGGCAAATATAGATAATATTTTACACTTGTTACGCATGTACTTGAGGTCTTCTTGCGGGTTTTTATGCGGTCGCCTGCGGTACGCTGCAGTCCCCTGCAGTCGCTTGCAGTCGCCTGCAGTCGCCTGCAGTCGTCTGCGGTCCCCTGCAGTCGCCTGCGGTTGCCAGAAGTTCCCTGCGGTCGCCTGCGGTCGCTTGCGGTCGCCTGCGGTCGCCTGCAGTCCCCTGCGGTCGCCTGAGGTTCCCTGCGGTCACCTGAGGTCGCCTGCGGTCGCCTGCTGTGTTTGTGTACTCGCTGAATTTTGATCGTAGAGTGGAGCATTGGCTTTTGGCCTCCGCCTTCTAAGTGGCTAATTCACTAATGCAAATAGGTCCCGGTCCTATTGTGTTTATGGTAACTGCTGTACATGGCCTTCTCCAAGACTATATTCTCAGATTAACGAAGTGCTTTCTTACAGCACTGGCTCATTTGATTCTTTACAATTCAACTTGTTCTTCTTTTGTTCATGATGAGCTTAATGTCTTCGTGTACATGCCAGTGCATCTAAGAATCTTGCATGTCGTTATAATGTCTTCTATTGTTTCATTAACATATCAACAATAATTACAGCACCTCTGATGTTAGCCATTCTTTTATTGCTTCTCTATATTTTCAATCTAGTTGTCTGAACACCATCTTTATTTGGGACATTCAGAGGGCTGTCAAATTTGATTTAAACGAAACAGTTTTGTTTCTTTACTTAAAGCCCAATTCCAATCAACTACCAGATCTATTTTGAAACTTTTTGTCTGGAGCCTCGAAGTACAGTCACTGTAATATGTAATGTAATGCCTGTGTATTACATTCACTACTGACGCGTCCTGGGGCTAGATTCACGAAGCAGTTACGCAAACACTTACGAACCTGTACATCTTTCCTCAATCTTTGGCGGCTTTGCTTACGATTATTAAACAGTTAATGAGCTCCGAAGCAAAAGGAAGTCGTTTACAACAATACCAACAGCTGATTGGCAAGTTTTCATGCTTCTAAACTGTTTAATAAATGTAACCAAAGCCGTCAAAAATTGAGGAAAGATGTACACGTTCGTAAGTACTTGCGTAACTGCTTCGTCAATCTGGCCCCTGGAAACCTCTCAAGTTCAAGTATATTTATTGAGACAAGGAAAAAATACATCTCAAAGGGATAGAGTAGCTTAGGCTATTTCTACCCCCCTCCGCCCGGAAACCCTCTCATATCAGCGAATGCAAGAGTTACACATTACACACAGAGATCACACTAACGTGATGCATCAAATGAACAAATCCACAAGGGCCGTGACGAGGATTCGAACCTGCGTCCTGGAGCATCCCAGACACTGCCTTGGGTTCGAATCCTCGTCACGGCCCTTGTGGATTTGTTCATGCAAGAGTTCTTAATATAGTTTGGCATGCAGTCTTAGCTCCACATGTTTAACATCTTCTAAGTCAACTTTAGCCAAGTTAAAGTCTGATTTATCGTTGTCCATAATACTGCTCTCATATCTTGGGTAGTATCTCATATCTCAGATCTATGTAGGAGTGGTCCCGGGTTTGATCCCGGGCGCCAGCGAGAAACAATGGGCAGAGTTTCTTTCACTCTGATGCCGCCCCTGTTACCTAGCAGTAAATAGGTACCTCGGAGTTAGTCATCTGTCACGGGCTGGTTTCTGGAGGTGGAGGCCTGGTCGAGGACCGGGCCGCGGGGACACTAAGCCCCGAAATCATCTCAAGATAACCTCAAGATAACCTAACACAGTGTTGTTTCCCTCTCTTATTTTCTATCATTCCATGGCGCCTGCTCTCAAGATTTTGTGAGTACTATACCCCAAGGCTACGTATGGTCACCTGGTTATCTTGAGGTTATCTTGAGATAATTTCGGGGCTTAGCGTCCCCGCGGCCCGGTCCTCGACCAGGCCTCTTTTTTGTTACACATCCCTAGGAAGCAGCTCGTAAAAGCTGTCTAACTCTCAGGTATCTATTTACTGCTAATTGAACCGGGGCATCAGGGTGAAAGAAACTCTGCCCATTTGTTTCCGTCTCCACCGGGGATCGAATCTTGAACCTCAGGACTACGAGACCGAAACGCTGTCCACTCAGCTGTCAGGGCCTCAAGTATCATCTTACCTGTGATTTTCTCAAGATTATTCACCTTCGTGGACAAATTTTGCTTTTGGCATAAAGATATTGTGACGAACTTAAGTGCCATTTATGTTCCAAGTGCCAAGTTGAGAACAGTTTGCCTTTACAAAAATAACGTTTTTGATTATTCTATTTTAGAAATTAATATTTTTAAACTCATTCAGAAATATTACAATTATTTTATTATTATTATTTTTATTATTATTATTATTATTATTATTTACACAGGTACACGAGGAGACGACCTCTAACTTCTATTTGCAGGTTTAAAACTTTCCTTTCCTATACCTCATAGAACGCCTTACTCTATTAATTTATCCTGGAACACGACCCGTCAGTCGATTTACAAACGGAGCCTCAGTTACTTCTGGATGCACAAGAGCGAGCACTTAAGGCTTAGTGCCCAGTCAATCCTCCTCGGCCAGGGCTCGAACCCAGATCAAATTGCCTGCAAGGCGCTGGACGAGGGTGTTGCTACAAAGATTCCCAAATTAAGAATATAATATGAAATATCAGGAGTTCTGTGGTAAATTATAATATGAAATTTAATTGTGAAGATTTATATGTATTTAGTTTGATATCCTAGTTATCACCTATATATTTCCGTGATACATGTGTGACACGTCGGCTGTAACTCACACATTCAGAATATGTTTGGACATGAGATGCACTTCAAAGTCCTGAATATTTAATTCATTCGTTTATCAACATGGCGCATCTGTAATGAGGCAGATAATTGAAAGCGAGAATCATCATTACTATGTGTTCGGATTAGACTCGTTGACAAATTGAATGTTGTACAGCCAATTCCCTTTACCAAACGGTACTTACCTATCAGTGTGTATAGGGGAGTGAGGTCTAGCTCTTGTGCCCCGCCTAGTGGCCTTCTTGCACCTGTTGCGTTACATCCTAACTACCTTGACGACTTTTTTGTATAGAATTATATTATGACGGTATACTTAGACGTCTGATAATTATAATAATTATAATTAATACTTCTCTCTCTCTCCAAATTGAGCCGAAACCGCGTTTAGCAGACACAGTTTTTCACATTTGTTTTTTTTCAGCATATTATATATATATGGAAAAGGGAGAGCGGGCTGGGAAGGCTAATATTGTGGTGATCAATACAGAAGCGCCTTCATCAACACGACTGTCACCAGCCTTGTCTGCCGAGACACCAGATGAACGCCTTATTTTCTCCCTTTCTCTCCTCCCGATTGTTTTATTGATTTCTTGAGACGTTCCTTCTTGCTATATTTTCTGCCTCTCTCTCTCTCTCTCTCTTTTAATTCTTACTTTTAATTTCTCATTGTATTGCACCGTTCTTCCATCTCTTCCTTATTTCCTAACTCTTTCCCCTCTATCTCACTTATTCCTTAGAAGCCTCCCTCCCTCTCTACCTCCCTCCCTGTCTGCCTTCCTGGCTGTGTTACACGTCTCCATCGCCCCACAGTAGCGAGGGGAGTCTCACAGACTAACCCGAGTGCTAAATAGTGTCATTCTTCACTTGCACTGTGGAGTACTCACACTGCCATACAATATATTATTGTTTCCCCTCTCTCTCTCTCTCTTTCTCTCTTTCTCTCTTCCTCTCTTCCTCTCTTCCTCTCTCCCTCTCTCTCTCTCTCTCTTTCTCTCTTTCTCTCTTTCTCTCTTTCTCTCTTCCTCTCTCTTCCTCTCTCTCTCTCTCTCTCTCTCTCTCTCTCTCTCTCTCTCTCTCTCTCTCAGGAAGGCCAAGGCGTCTCATTTTCACGACCAAATCGAACGTCCTGGAGGCTTGTATTGATGAGTAGCGCTGGCGTTGGGGAGGTGGGAGTGTCTGCGGCAGAAGGTAAGGATGCTGGAGAGATTGGATGGGTTGAAAACTTTGAGAAAATTATGTGGTTGTAGAAGGAGAGTTGTATGGTTATTGGGAGGGTGAGTGGTGGAGAGGGGCGTACATGATAAGGGGTAGGGACGTGATGGAGGCTGTAGTGAGACACTGGAGGGACAAGAGAAGCTAAGATGTGGAAGAAACTGGGAAGACTGGTGACAGGAAGGGCTGGCGGGGTATGGAGTCACAGGGAGATGCGAGAGTACTGAGGAGATGAAGGAGAGCTCTGGGGAAATGAGAAAGTTATGGGAAGATGAGAGAGAGCGTGACATAGACTGGATGAGTTTGAGTACATAGACTGAACTAATAAGAGCACATATTAGCATGGTAGAATGAATGCAAAGACTGGAATAATAAGAGTGCAGATACCGGAAGAGCATGAATGCAGACTATGTCCGACGTTGAAGGCCAAACGCTCAAGGCTAGTCTCGCCCAAATTTGCACCCTGATTTCCGTGGGGCACGTGCCCAACATGGTCTGGTTGGGATCACCATAATTCAAGAGAGAACACCGCGGTATAGTCCCATACTGACCCCCACGAAGATTTTGCCACTGGCTGCCGGCTAAATAAATTAAAAAAAATTACAAGATAAACATTTTTCTTAATAGTATGGTAAAACATTATACAAAGATCTTAGCGAAAGGAACAGAAATAATATACCGTCATATGTTGTCTGTAACCACGAAAAGTTCAAAACACCATAACTTCTAAAGCTGTCAACATCGAGGTAGTTCCCCGTTCTGCCCCCCCCAACTCCCCCCCCATCTCCCGCCATCTCCCCCCCTCCCAGGCCCATACACCAGAACACCCCCGCGACTAAACACTCTCCTACTGGCTTACAGATCAAGCACCTGTCACCCACGAGCTGCAAATCATGAGAAAGAGAGATACAGAGATAGAGTCAGAGACAGACACAGTGAGAGATAGATTGAAATATACAGAGACAGGTAGATAGATATACGGAGAGATAAAACGTCAAAGTGTCCAGTCAACAGACAACACATCAAGGGGACCCAAACAGCGCACAAAACATCAAGGGGGAACCCAAACAGCGCACAAAACATCAAGGGGGAACCCAAACAGCGGACAAAACATCAAGGGGGAACCCAAACAGCGGACGAAACATCAAGGGGGAACCCAAACAGTGGACAAAACATCAAGGGGGAACCCAAACAGTGGACAAAACATCAAGGGGGAACCCAAACAGCGGACGAAACATCAAGGGGGAACCCAAACAGTGGACAAAACATCATGGGGGAACCCAAACAGCGGACAAAACATCAAGGGGGAACCCAAACAGTGGACAAAACATCAAGGGGGAACCCAAACAGCGGACAAAACATCAAGGGGGAACCCAAACAGCGCACAAAACATCAAGGGGGAACCCAAACAGTGGACAAAACATCAAGGGGGAACCCAAACAGCGGACAAAACATCAAGGGGGAACCCAAACAGTGGACAAAACATCAAGGGGGAACCCAAACAGCGCACAAAACATCAAGGGGGAACCCAAACAGCGCACAAAACATCAAGGGGGAACCCAAACAGCGCACAAAACATCAAGGGGGAACCCAAACAGTGGACAAAACATCAAGGGGAACCCAAACAGTGGACAAAACATCAAGGGGGAACCCAAACAGCGGACAAAACATCAAGGGGGAACCCAAACAGCGGACAAAACATCAAGGGGGAACCCAAACAGCGCACAAAACATCAAGGGGGAACCCAAACAGCGGACAAAACATCAAGGGGGAACCTAAACAGCGCACAAAACATCAAGGGGGAACCCAAACAGCGGACAAAACATCAAGGGGGAACCCAAACAGCGGACAAAACATCAAGGGGGAACCCAAACAGCGCACAAAACATCAAGGGGGAACCCAAACAGCGCACAAAACATCAAGGGGGAACCCAAACAGCGCACAAAACATCAAGGGGGAACCCAAACAGCGCACAAAACATCAAGGGGGAACCCAAACAGTGGACAAAACATCAAGGGGGAACCCAAACAGCGGACAAAACATCAAGGGGGAACCCAAACAGCGGACAAAACATCAAGGGGGAACCCAAACAGCGGACAAAACATCAAGGAGGAACCCAAACAGCGCACAAAACATCAAGGAGGAACCCAAACAGTGGACAAAACATCAAGGGGGAACCCAAACAGCGGACAAAACATCAAGGGGGAACCCAAACAGCGGACAAAACATCAAGGAGGAACCCAAACAGCGCACAAAACATCAAGGAGGAACCCAAACAGTGGACAAAACATCAAGGTGGAACCCAAACAGCGGACAAAACATCAAGGGTAGCCGAAAGAGCGGACAAAAAGCGCTCCCAGCCTCCATATAAGCTTATGAAGAGATGGTGTTGATAAGGACCAAATAACATGACCGTTGACGCATCTGGTAGCCGGCCGCCAGACCTCTTGTCGGTGGTGATGGAAGATGCTCCCAGCCTCCCAGTCTCCTCTCGTACATAATGATCAGCAGAGAGCTTCTGTCCTCTTGTGTGTCTCTACTATCACACTCGGCTCTTAGCTCCTGGGCCACGCCTTTCGGACCTCTCGGTTGTCAAATGTACCGACATCTGATCTATTTTTCTCTAATATCTACTACTACACACACACATATATATATATATGTCGTACCTAGTAGCCAGAACTCACTTCTCAGCCTACTATGCAAGGCCCGATTTGCCTAATAAGCCAAGTTTTCATGAATTAATGTTTTTTCGTCTACCTAACCTACCTAACCTAACCTAACCTAGCTTTTTTTGGCTACCTAACCTAACCTTACCTATATATATTGTAACGGGGGGTAGGGGAAATAGCTCTATCTTGTCCATTATTCCACCCCCCAGTTAACTAACGAGGCCGGGGGAAACAGCTCTCTCTAGTCCGTTATCCCGTCCCCAGTTAGCTAACTATTCTAGAGCACCTCCAGAGTTCCTAAGGCAACCTCTCTCGTTCAACACCTTGTAACCTAGGTATTTGACTACCTAGGTGCTAAGACTACAAGGTGCCGTAACTGGATCAGCTACCCGGAACTTTAGAGAGAACTCTAGAATACAGAATCATTGCCACAAACGTATAAGAGAAAACGAAAGGAAAGAAATGAATAGTGAAGTAATTAGTGAGGGTTTGGGGTAAGAGGTAGGGAGGTGGGAGGAGCGAAGAGGGTCATTAGCTGAAAGTGAGAGTTTAGAGAAGGGTGGAGGGAGAGGTGTAGATAGGTAGAAGGAGAAGAGTAGATAGTAGAAGTAGAAGAGTAGATAGTAGAAGACGAAATGCTGCCACCATCCATTCATGATCATTACATACAAGACAAGGAATGGAACTTGCCTGTATCACAAAATTCTCCAAGGATGTTATCATGAGTTCATTATTAGTATGTTCCCTCTGTACCATGTATCAACTCCAAACAAGTACTCATTAATATCTTGAATCTAGTAACCACCGAGGCTTTCTCACCTCAACTCAAAGCTCTAGGGAACAAAGTTAAACACAATTTAAATAATAAATTCATAATTATATTTCACATGAAGTATCATAATGTAGCAATTCAATTAAAATGTTAAAGAGAGTCATTATCCAAGAATTCGAGAACCCTACAACTTGACTGCCCCTGATCATCACACAACATACGTAAACACGACCAAGTCACCTTAATGTTCACTCACCGAGGACTGAGTCTAAGTTGAATAGAGAAGGGGGGGGGGTCTGTAGTTGACAGAGACTCCCGCCCTTGCCGGCCGACAGCCTCCCTGATAGGGACGTCTCTGCTCTCGTCTGCTGTTCTGTCTGTTAATGCTTCCTGGTGGATAGCTCTCCGAGTTTATATTGGGGAACCTAGTAGCTAACTCCGCCCACAAGTAGATAGCCTCCGGCACTACCAAGCCACTCCTTAAACGTCGGCTTGTTTGAAGGCTACCAGACTACAATTAAGAGCTTAGCGGAAGCAAGGTGAAATTCTCATGATCTGACCTCAGGTCACTTGAGGTCATTAACGCTTTGAGGTGTGAGATCTCAGGCAGACAACTGGCGCCTCTCAGATCCTTGTCTGTGACTCATGTACTCTATATATATTTTAAATAAACTAACTCAAACACTTTTACAGTGTTACATCTCCCCTTCTCCCCGAAATAAAGTTTTTGCAACACTGCTAAAGCAAGCTAGCTGTGTGCAACAACTTTATTAACGAAAAAAAAAAATACATCCTAGCTAAACAAATATACATCATCCTACTCTAAAAAAATGAAATATGTAGACAGACGTCCATTGTCTCTGGCTGGGCGACGTCACTGCTTGGTCTTGTAGATAATCCTGTACCACATTTCTTCAACACAACTGCCTCCGTCGCTTCTCCGTCGTTAACGCACAACAACACTTGGTCAACCCGAAAGCCGTTACTACTTGAACTGCGCACAGGACCGTGGAATTCGGTTGTCCCAGCTGATCTGTAATTGGCCCTACGTCAGTCACCATGAGAGACGTATATTGGGGTTCTTCACAGCTATAGGGACTACAAGTTTCGAGACCTTCATATAGTTGCCAACAGTAGAAATCCCATCCTACTCTTCTTCCTCCCTGTTGCTCCAGCACGCCTCCTTCAGAGAGCTACTTCTGACAGCCACATCAAGTCCGCATGACACAGGAAGAATCACTCAACAGAGCTACCTGCTTGCAGGAGGGGCGGCCAGTTAAGGCAAACGATCCTGTCTTGCAATTACGCTCCATGCAATGATGCTGACACCAGCAAGGGACACGAGGCATCGTGTCTCACTCAGCTTGTCTTATGTTCTTCTTCTTCTTTCTTCTTTCTTCTTTCTTCTCTCTTCCTTCTTCTCTCTTCTTTCTTCTCTTCCTCCTCCCATGGGTCTTTGACAAGCGACCTGGGGTACATTGGGGTCCGTCCTGGGTAGACCGATGTTGGTGGGACAGACTGGAGTCGTTGTTGCTCCTCTTCCATCTTTACTGGGTCGTCTGGGGTCGTCTGCAGAACGACCTGGGGTCCACTGGGTAGACCAATGTTGACTGACCGAGAGGGCTGCATCTTGGGGTCCCCTGGGGTGGTGATGGTGGTGGAGCCATGACCTCCAGGTAGTGGGCTGGTCGTGGTGGTGGTGATAAACGCCCGTGAGTGTGGTACACAGCAGCCGTCTCCCTCTTCTGTATATGCGTCGCGCCTCTCCTCTGGCTCCCACCTGTGAATTGAACATAAAGGCGACAATACCCGTGTTCCATGCTGTTGTGTGACCCTGTAGTTTGTATAGGGTTACACAGTCATCTCATACTGCTCTCCTCCTGGCAACAACTACACTTAAATTTTTAATAATCCAATTAACACTGAATGATATTGACTTGGTGGAACATAAAACAGTAACAGAGTAAAGTTAGAGAAGAGAGAATAAGGTCATCACTACTTTTAACTTGTCACACAACGAATCTCCACAATAAATATCAAAACTAAGAGACAAAACACTAGCCTAACTTAACTATACCGTTCCTAATCTTACGTACTTAATTAACCATTACTCCCACCCTTAACCTACAGCCACCTACGTGACCCAGAGTGTTTCCCTAGCTTCTCCGCCGGTAAACAACTCAAAACTGTTGCCACCCCTGTGACCAGACTATCTAACGTCGAGCGTCCCCAACGTGAAGTCTACTGACATACTAAGTCTCCCCCTAGCATGCTGTACAATACCAGTACACCTCGGGTTATTGCGTTCAAATGGAGTAAAACAGTCGATCGCAATAATCTGAGCAGAACCACACTTAAACTACACCTGCCACTCCCCACTGACCTGGAGACCAGCGGTGGCTGGGTGTCCCCGTGGGACATGCGAGGTCACCTGTCACACTCAGCTGACCTGCACTACCAACACCGCTAAGTTCCCAAATCACCAAATCTTATAACTAACATAAATCACTACACACGCAAGTTCTGGTGAACATTCCCTGAATACCACAAAACTCACAAAATCACTAAACCACAACACCAGAGAATCACTATCTCCTAACCTGAAAACTCGCTAAATCGCGAAAGTAAAACACCTGTCAAGATCTCCCTGATAGCGCCTGAGCGGCAAAAGACACGTGGGACTGAACAATGTTAAAAGAACACCAACTACCTACAACATTGTTCAACACCGCTGCCAACATTGTAACGGGGGGTAGGGGAAATAGCTCTATCTTGTCCATTATTCCACCCCCCAGTTAACTAACGAGGCCGGGGGAAACAGCTCTCTCTAGTCCGTTATCCCGTCCCCAGTTAGCTAACTATTCGAGAGCACCTCCAGAGTTCCTAAGGCAACCTCTCTCGTTCAACACCTTGTAACCTAGGTATTTGACTACCTAGGTGCTAAGACTACAAGGTGCCGTAACTGGATCAGCTACCCGGAACTTTAGAGAGAACTCTAGAATACAGAATCATTGCCACAAACGTATAAGAGAAAACGAAAGGAAAGAAATGAATAGTGAAGTAATTAGTGAGGGTTTGGGGTAAGAGGTAGGGAGGTGGGAGGAGCGAAGAGGGTCATTAGCTGAAAGTGAGAGTTTAGAGAAGGGTGGAGGGAGAGGTGTAGATAGGTAGAAGGAGAAGAGTAGATAGTAGAAGTAGAAGAGTAGATAGTAGAAGACGAAATGCTGCCACCATCCATTCATGATCATTACATACAAGACAAGGAATGGAACTTGCCTGTATCACAAAATTCTCCAAGGATGTTATCATGAGTTCATTATTAGTATGTTCCCTCTGTACCATGTATCAACTCCAAACAAGTACTCATTAATATCTTGAATCTAGTAACCACCGAGGCTTTCTCACCTCAACTCAAAGCTCTAGGGAACAAAGTTAAACACAATTTAAATAATAAATTCATAATTATATTTCACATGAAGTATCATAATGTAGCAATTCAATTAAAATGTTAAAGAGAGTCATTATCCAAGAATTCGAGAACCCTACAACTTGACTGCCCCTGATCATCACACAACATACGTAAACACGACCAAGTCACCTTAATGTTCACTCACCGAGGACTGAGTCTAAGTTGAATAGAGAAGGGGGGGGGGGTCTGTAGTTGACAGAGACTCCCGCCCTTGCCGGCCGACAGCCTCCCTGATAGGGACGTCTCTGCTCTCGTCTGCTGTTCTGTCTGTTAATGCTTCCTGGTGGATAGCTCTCCGAGTTTATATTGGGGAACCTAGTAGCTAACTCCGCCCACAAGTAGATAGCCTCCGGCACTACCAAGCCACTCCTTAAACGTCGGCTTGTTTGAAGGCTACCAGACTACAATTAAGAGCTTAGCGGAAGCAAGGTGAAATTCTCATGATCTGACCTCAGGTCACTTGAGGTCATTAACGCTTTGAGGTGTGAGATCTCAGGCAGACAACTGGCGCCTCTCAGATCCTTGTCTGTGACTCATGTACTCTATATATATTTTAAATAAACTAACTCAAACACTTTTACAGTGTTACAATATAGGTTAGGTTAGGTTAGGTAGGGTTGGTTAGGTTCGGTCATATATCTACGTTAATTTTAACTCCTATAAAAAAATTGACCTCATACATAGTGAAAAGGGTGGCTTTATCATTTCATAAGAAAAAAATTATAGTAAATATATTAATTCAGGAAAACTTGGCTTATTAGGCAAATCGGGCCTTGAATAGTAGGTTGAGAAGTGAGTTCTGGCTACTAGGTACGACATATATATATATATATATATATATATATATATATATATATATATATATATATATAATTAGAGGACTTAAAGATGAAAAGGTGTAAATTTTCGTCTCATCAGCTTCTGGGAAGATACTAAGACAAAAACATTAGCAGTCAAACAATATTGGGGGGAGACATAAAGTGAAGTGAATCTGGTTGAGCAGATTCCCGAAACCAATAGAGTGTAGGAACACGCAAGGTTCATGTATCTTCAAGCATCGGCCCCCCTGATTACAGACACTCCGCCCTAATGTGCGCAATTGTTACATCTTAGCCAAATTTAACCACGATTTCCTGAGCGCGATGATAAGCATTTACCGATCATTATTTAACATGCTTAATGGGTCCACGCTCTCCCCCTCTGACCCAGCCATTACATTCTATTATCCACCTCTATTATAGGAAGCAAAATGTTACAGGGAATAGTAATAAAGGGGGTAGGTATATATTCAGCAATTCTTGCTTTATTCCCTAAGGGGCGTGTGATTGAAGGGGACTTATGGAAAAGGGGGAATCGGAGGGATAAGGGGGGGGGGGGAGTTGAGGTATAGGAAAGGGGGGAGGATGGAAGGGGAAGACGCTAAGGGGTTGCTAATGGGAAAGGGCTGTGCAGGAGAAAACGCGACATTCAACTAAGTGGCTCTTAGATAGAGGAAGTGTGTAGTGAAGGGGGTGGAGGAAGAGGACTGAGTGAGTAATGAAGAGGGTGGATGAGGTGGATCAATGACTAAACATTGACGGATGATATCATGGAGGAGGATGAGGAAAATCATAAGGAGCAGGAATGACAAATAAGGATGAATAATGAGGCAAGGATGAGGATGAACGAAGAATGAGTAGATATATTAGGATAATTTTGGGGCAGAGTCAGAAATTTGAAGTGCATTCGGGGCGGGGGAGAGAGAGAGAGAGAGAGAGAGAGAGAGAGAGAGAGAGAGAGAGAGAGAGAGAGAGAGAGAGAGAGAGAGAGAGAGAGAGAGAGAGAGAGAGAGAACAAGAGAGAGAGAGAGAAGGGGAGGATTATGGGACAGGAAGCACCACTGTGACAAGGGTGATCATACATAACGTAACATGACAGAGAGAGGGGGAGGATTATGGGACAGGAAGCACCACTGTGACAAGGGTGATCATACATAACGTAACATGACAGAGAGAAGGGGAGGATTATGGGACAGGAAGCACCACTGTGACAAGGGTGATCACACATAACGTAACATGACAGAGAGAAGGGGAGGATTATGGGACAGGAAGCACCACTGTGACAAGGGTGATCATACATAACGTAACATGACAGAGAGAAGGGGAGGATTATGGGACAGGAAGCACCACTGTGACAAGGGTGATCATACATAACGTAACATGACAGAGAGAAGGGGAGGATTATGGGACAGGAAGCACCACTGTGACAAGGGTGATCATACATAACGTAACATGACAGAGAGAAGGGGAGGATTATGGGACAGGAAGCACCACTGTGACAAGGGTGATCACACATAACGTAACATGACAGAGAGAAGGGGAGGATTATGGGACAGGAAGCACCACTGTGACAAGGGTGATCACACATAACGTAACATGACAGAGAGAAGGGGAGGATTATGGGACAGGAAGCACCACTGTGACAAGGGTGATCACACATAACGTAACATGACAGAGAGAAGGGGAGGATTATGGGACAGGAAGCACCACTGTGACAAGGGTGATCACACATAACGTAACATGACAGAGAGAAGGGGAGGATTATGGGACAGGAAGCACCACTGTGACAAGGGTGATCACACATAACGTAACATGACAGAGAGAAGGGGAGGATTATGGGACAGGAAGCACCACTGTGACAAGGGTGATCACACATAACGTAACATGACAGAGAGAAGGGGAGGATTATGGGACAGGAAGCACCACTGTGACAAGGGTGATCACACATAACGTAACATGACAGAGAGAAGGGGAGGATTATGGGACAGGAAGCACCACTGTGACAAGGGTGATCACACATAACGTAACATGACAGAGAGAAGGGGAGGATTATGGGACAGGAAGCACCACTGTGACAAGGGTGATCATACATAACGTAACATGACAGAGAGAAGGGGAGGATTATGGGACAGGAAGCACCACTGTGACAAGGGTGATCATACATAACGTAACATGACAGAGAGAAGGGGAGGATTATGGGACAGGAAGCACCACTGTGACAAGGGTGATCATACATAACGTAACATGCTTGCATCCGGAAATGTGTATTGTTGCATATCTGAGTATTATTCTTGAAGAAAATATTCGTCAATATTCTTGACTCCTCTAACTGTCAACCGCGCGATTAAGAATCAGTCAATGATGGTCAATGACAATTGATCTGCTGTTAATTCCCTCCCTTTCCTCAGTTCTTATATTAACAAACTTGTTAAATATTCGCTCAGCTAATCACACAGTCTTTAAAAGAAATAAGTTAGACTATCAAACAATAAATCAACAAATCCTTTATTTCAAGGCTGTGTGCCTTGACACTTTGTGTCAATCGACACGAACTCGATCGACACTTTGTGTCGATCGAGTTCGATGAAAACTTTCTTCATCGTTGTGTATACTCGTTCGGATTCCCTAATCTAATTCAAGTGATGAATGGTTGAGCAGACCACCAAACTGGAGGCCTGGCCAGAGACCGGGCCGCGTGGACGTTGATTCCCGAAACCACCATAAGGTAAAGTACTTTACGAATTACAGTATGTGTGGATCCTATTTATTGTCGTGTTTGTATGCCGTTAATACTCTGCTAAACACCCTTCATGAAGTCAGTTGAACCGGATTTGGTCCACATGACAAGGTCAAGTTCAAGTAGGTTTATTGAGACAAGAAAGAAATACATCTGAAAGGGATAGAGTAGTTTAGGCTATTTCTACCCCCTCAGAGCATGACATACAGCTGGGCGCTGTTCCCTTGTCATCTCAGATTCATGTGTGTTTCTCTCCATGTGCTTAACTTTCACTACTTGGGGCGAAACTTAGCTCCTGGAGACCCCCTTCCGAGCTGGTGTAATAGCATCACTCTAGATGCCACTGGAAGAAGGTTCTGTCCACAACTGTTCCTGATATATTCTACATTTACCATTCATACTACATATGAATATTTTTTTACATCTAATTATGTTTTTAACATCCATCTAATAATAATAATAATAATAATAATAATAATTTATTTAGGAAAAGTACATACATAGTTGCAGAGTTACAGTACAAACATTCTGTTAGATTTAAAGATAGAGTTAGTACATACAATACCTAAAGCCACTAGTACGCATAGCGTTTCGGGCAAGTATCTTTTGTTTTAAAACAACTGTCCCTCTATACCTTGTCTATTCATTTCAGTATTTGGGACGTTGTGTCAAATTTGACCATAATGATGCTAGGCTAATATACCTTAACTGCTATTTTCAGATACTTGGAAGCTTCCCAATCTCTAAAGTTGTGTCGTAGATTTTAGGTAATAAATTACAAAGTACTTTTCAGCCGATTTTAGTAGACATTTCAATATCTGGTGTGAGATTTTACAACTTATTTTCTGTTAAGAATCTAGTTTTTATTGTCCTCGGTGATAACAATGTTATTCAGTGTTGTATGTGTTCATTTGTGGTCTCTCATGTTCTGCCTCCACGCTAGTTGTGTCTTGAGACGTTCTATTGTGTTCCATAGACTTCCAAGTCGTCCTCCGTGAAGAGTATCACATGCTTCTGTATGAGTAACCATCCTGTGTGATGGGGATTTTTTTATCATCACCTAGTTAGCTTTTTTGACACACTGTACTCCACTTCATATAGTCTAGGGCAGCTGCACTAATGCACATGTACCTCATATATTAATAATAATAAAAAGAGATTCCCATCGTTTCTTTGTTTACATCTGCGTTTATTGTTGGTTTTCTTTATATATGACTGCAACAGCTTCTGAGGAATTTTCCTTGTTATTTTGTCATTTTCAAGCTGTTTCTCTGGTTCCCTCCTGACTCTGATGTGCAAATTTCTGACTCTTCTTATTGTCATGTTGTGGACCTGTATGTTATGCTCCAGGGGCCAGATTCACGAAACAGTTACGCTAGTACTTACGAACCTGTACATCTTTCCTCAATCTTTGACGGCTTTGGTTACATTTATTAAACAGTTTACAAGCATGAAAACTTGCCAATCAACTGTTGTTTTTGTTATAAACAGCCTCCAGGTGCTTCGGAGCTCATTAACTGTTTAATAATTGTAAACAAAGCCGCCACAGATTGAGAAAAGATGTACAGTTTCCTAAGTACTTGCGTAACTACTGACCCGTGCTCAATTCCTCGATCAGCTGTTAAGCAAGAATGATACACATTCTGTGTGTATTTCTTCCCTTGTTATTATCTCTGTTTCCTATACCTTGAGGTTATCTTGAGATGATTTCGGGGCTTTAGTGTCCCCGCGGCCCGGGGGGACACTCCACCCCCAGGAAGCAGCCCGTGACAGCTGACTAACACCCAGGTACCTATTTTACTGCTAGGTAACAGGGGCATAGGGTGAAAGAAACTCTGCCCATTATTTCTCGCCGGCGCCTGGGATCGAACCCAGGATCACAAGTCCAGCGTGCTGTCCGCTCGGCCGACCGGCTCCCTATACAATTATGCCCCCCCTCATCCTCCTCTTCCATCCGTGTCTCAGTTTCTGTTATTATTATTTCTCTTCCCTCTCAGTGACCACTGAACATTTCCAATTATTTCCCTGCACGGCTTCCCTATATTTCACACAAAAAAATTGCAGATATAACTTTTTTAGCTCAAGAATATCTAACTCAGTAACAACAATTTTAAGCTTTATTTGAAAGAAATAATTTTTTTAAGTATTTTGTTATTAATTGTATTGTTTACCGCGCCAGAGTGAAGTGTTGGTAATGGGGACACACTTACGAGCTTGTTCCTATTTTTGTACTGAAGACGCAAGAGGTAATCGGAAGAAGTGAATACAATTAGAAAACGTGTACTAACTTATTTATATCACATGAAGTAATAGTGATTACCTTGAGGTTACCTTGAGGTGCTTCCGGGGCTTAGCGTCCCCGCGGCCCGGTCGTCGATCAGGCCTCCATATATAAGTGATAAGCGTGTTTGGCTCAGCATTTTGAAACATTATTTTTGGCTTAAATTATTTTATCTTCAATGTTTTTTTCCCAACTGATTTTGACACAAGTTCCATTTAGTGCACAATGTAATGCCAGCCACAAACGTTACATACCATTTTTCTTATATACTTTTTTATATAGTATTAATTTTGTTACTTTCCAAAAAGTTCTTAATAAAATGAAAAATTATTAAATATTTTATGAATGATTCAGAAATATAATAATATTATTTGAGTACAATTAATGGTAACATATTTTAGTTGTCAAATGAGACAAATCAAATGAATAAACAATAATATTTTATGTATATTTCATCATGTTTTACCGCACTGGTTTTCTACTTATATTTTGTTTGTCTAGAGAAAAAAAATCCACTCAAGGTAGAGTATAAAGTTATTAGCAGTCGAGTGCAAAACATCCAGGATAATAGAATATAGCAGGCAGACTGAAGATTGGGAACTCCACACACTAGAAGGTGAAGGGACGACGACGTTTCGACTTCTACGGGCTCACCATAGCCCGTGCTACTTGGAACTTTGCTCCAGGTAGCGAATCTTTAACAACAACAACAAGTTTCGACTTGAGAATGGTCCAGGACGGACCGAAACGTCGTCGTCCCTTCACTTTCTAGAGTGTGGTCTGGTCAACATACTTCAGCCTCGTTTTTGTGACTCATCGCCTGCACTGGGAACTCCCTTTAACCTCAGCTTATGAACCCCTCTAACTTCAGCGTGGGCACCCCTTTTAACTCTTAACTCTGCACCAGGTACTCTTAAAATAGTAAATCTGTGTGAGTACTCAAGTAGTTGTATTTACGAGTGTGTGTGTGTGTGTGTGTGTATTCACCTAGTTGTGCTAGCGGGGGTTGAGCTTTGCTCTTTCAGCCCGCCTCTCAACTGTCAATCAACTGTTACTAACTACTATATATATTTGTTTTTCTTTCCCACACCACACACACACCAGGAAGCAACACGTGACAGCTGACTAATTACCAGGTACCTATTTCCTGCTAGGTAACAGGGGCATAGGGTGAAAGAAACTCTGCCCATTGTTTCTCGCCAGCGCCCGGGATCGAACCCGGGACCACATGATCACGCGTCCAGTGTGCTGTCCGCTCAGCCACCGGCCCCATGTACTCACCTAGTTGTGTTTGCGGGGGTTTAGCTCTGGCTCTTTGGTCCCGCCTCTCAACCGCCAATCAACTGGTGTACAGATTCCTGAACCTATTGGGCTCTATCATATCTACACTTGAAACTGTGTATGGAGTCAGCCTCCACCACATCACTGCCTAATGCATTCCTAATGTGTGTGTGTGTGTGTGTGTGTGTGTGTGTGTGTGTGTGTGTGTGTGTGTGTGTGTGTGTGTGTGTGTGTGTGTGCGTGCAGTGTGTATACTCACCAAGATACGCACATGCGAGCACAAACCACCACGCCGGTTCCCGTCCCCAGTGAACACAAACAGCCGCGCCTCCATTACCCACTAAGCGTCGGACATCGCCAACAGATAAGTAACCAAGTTCTCAAATTTCTGGGAAACCATGGCCGTCTGATTTAGCAAATAGCCAGAAATTCGCAGGCTCCGCTCGAAATCAGCAGGAGTCATGCACAGCGCTCAAAAAATAAGAGCCCCGAGCACACCTGCCCTGCACACGACACAGTTACACACGGAGATGATTAAGCTCCAGGGGGAATAATTTGGGGATTGATCAGTAATGTAAGACCTGCTGGAGATAATTGCCGAAAAGAGGCATCAATCAGGGCGTCTTGTCCAGTCACAACACTGAAGCAGTAGTCACGGAGACCGTGACTTCACGCACTCCTTGGCGTCTCCTAGACGCCCTCCTAGGGACTGAGGGAGGGAGGGAGGGACTGAGGGAGGGAGGGAGGGACTAAGGGGAAGGATCAGAGGGATGGAAGGATAATCCAAGGGTTAGGCTTTGTTCATTTGAAATATCACGATATTGTGATTTCTGTGGGTTAGGATTTAGATAGGGAAATAGGGAGGGGGTGATGGGATAGAGAAGCTAAGAGGGAAGGGGGGCTGATGGGATAGATGGTGAGCAAGGAGATGTGTGGGAAAGGGAGTAGGCAAGGAGGGTTAATTTAAGGGTCGGTTTGGGAGAGGAGAGAAGAGAATATACGGAAGTGAAACCAAAGAGACGGAGACGATAAATATAGTGTATATGGCAAAGAAAGAAAGAAAAGGAGAAGTAACAGTAAAGAAGAGACGAGACGGCTAAATACATAAAAACGGGATGAGGGAGAATGGAAAAACTAGTAGAGGAATTTAAACGAAATGAATCAAAACAGAACAGAAAAAAAAAAAAAATGAGAAATGGGAAGGCAGTGAAGGGAGAAAATGAAAGAAAACGGTAAAACCAAAACAGAATGAAGAGGAGAGGAAAAAATAAAAGGCAGAAGGAAAGACGGGAATAACAGAATAAAATTGAGGAAGAAGGGAAAGGGGGTGAGGACGAGAGAGAGAGAGAGAGAGAGAGAGAGAGAGAGAGAGAGAGAGAGAGAGAGAGAGAGAGAAAACGGGAGACACAGGAATATAACAATAGAGGTCATGCATAAGCCGGCCGGCCGCTGTCATACGACAAGGAGCGCCAGAAACTGCTCCTCCGTCATTACACGTGATTACATAAAAAGGAAGACAAGCATATAGTCACATTTCTCGTTAGTGTGGAGGAGCTACATGATATTAATCTACATTTTACGTGTTTCTTGAGAATTGGCAAATTACTGTAGTGCTTGGGGGGGGGAGGGAGGGAGAGGGGGAGAGGGGGAGAGAGAGAGAGAGAGAGAGAGAGAGAGAGAGAGAGAGAGAGAGAGAGAGAGAGAGAGAGAGAGAGAGAGAGAGAGAGAGAGAGAGAGAGAGAGGAAAGGAGAGAGGAAAAGAAAGAGATAGAGGAAAAGAGAGAAATAAGAGAAAAACAGAGAAAGAGAGAGAGAAAAAAAGAGATAAGATATATACAAGATACAAGTATATTATAAAGATTTACTTGATGTAACCAATTGTTCCAGTATGTTAACAGGGAAGGTATATTAGAGGGCGCATGTTATCATTGTAGATGTGCATTCACGGAAGCCTGGGTGGACCCACGGGCCGTCTGGCATCCCATACTGTATAATGATAAATGTATATGAACTGTATGTCACTTCACATTCAACAGTCATATTGAATGTGAAGTCGTCCTAACAGAACGTCGCGTTTTGATGTATACTCTACCTAAGGCTAAAACATTTTCGTAGTAGAATATGATAGCGACTCGCGAAATTGACATAATATCCCGTTTTCTGTTTTGGGTCCTCTGCTAGGTTAGCAGAGGGTACTATAGTACGTCAATTTCCTGACGTTGGGAAATCCTTGGGAGGACGTGCTGCATATCATTCATCATTCTTCCTCTAAAACCTACGGTGGACAGAACACAATCTTGAAACTACAAACCTAGTGTTTCTAACATTATCAAAGGTCTTAGAAACGCAAGATAGAACTAGGTAGGTTTTGATCGTGCTGATGAAGAGTCGTATCCCCGGTTTCAAAACCATAATACAGTGTTATAGACAATTTTTAAATGAAAAGCACTCCCATAAACCAGGTTAAAATAACAAAACAATCAACATCCTGTGGTGTACTCTACATGTAGACCAGGTATAGTGTATAGTGTTCCAATATCCATCTTACCGCCTTAAGGGTAAACCACACTATTTTCCCGATATATATTACATTTTAAATTGCAAACTAAAATGTCACTTACCTTATGGCAAAAATGTAAGTTTAATTTAAACTGCTGTACACCTGTTTAACCCCAGTCATTATTATAATGATTTAAGAAAGTTTTTTCGCAGAGAGTTTCTGATTCTGATAATGATAATGTCTACGTAGTGCTGTTCTGTTACTCTCGTAACACGAGACAAGGAAGGAGTCTCAGTACTTACCTCAAGATAACACCCTCAGTGAACCACACCACTCTCCTGGGCGATGCTCCTCTTAAAATTAATATTAATAGTTCACCTGTTTGGCCCCACAAACCTGCAAGATAAAGTGATTAATAATTTAATCCTAATTTCATGTAATCACATGATAATTTATTAATTATATATTTATAATGTCTGGCATTCACTAAAATTATAACCCCTAAAATCTAGCAATCAACAGATAATTTGTTAATAGTATAATCGTAATCTGCGGGAACCACTAGGATACAGATAAGGTATCTTTTCTATCTGGCCAATCCTGAGCACTCTGGTACTGCCCTCAGATGAGCCTTAGTAAAACACACTATGAATATACTGACCTGTTACATAGCGCTGCCTCAATGATTAGCAAACTGTATCCTATCTATGAATTTATTTCTCTGTATCTGGTGAACTTTCAGCAAGTACAGAGACTGATTAACTAGGATACTCTAATTATTTTTAAGGTGTAAATGTGGATTAGAAATAAAAATAAGTTTATTGAGGTAAAATACACTCAAAGGATTAGTTGAGAGGAAGTCAAAGTCAACCATCACCACCCAGCTGGCTTTTGGCCCCTCGTTTGAATTCACTCATTATTTACGATGAGTCAAGATAACGAGGCTGAAGATATGATGACCAAACCACACATCAGCAAATGAAGAAACGACGACGTCTCGGTCCATCCTGGACCATTGTCTGGTCCAGGACAGACCAAAACGTCGTCGTTTCCGCCATTTCTGACGTCTGGTCATCATTGTTTACAACATCGGGGGTTCACGAGCTGTCAGCTGAGCTTGTAAAGTCTGTAAAATAGCCTAAAGTCTCTAAAGTAGCTAGTAAAGGTTATCCTAGTTTATTACCAGGATACTTCACTCAGGTTGCGGAGCAAGTATTTACCACAATAAAGCACTAATAAAGGATACATACAGTGTAATGTTGGATTAGGTAGTGAGGCCGCGGGCGTCTGAGAGAAGGTGACCATGTCCGCTGAGGCGGTGGTGCCTCATCAACACACGCCTTTCCTTCTACTCCCTTCCCAAGGCTGTTTAATTCATTTGGTAATCGAGATTATGGAATATATGACATAATTAGGTGATGATGTGAATTAGAAGACCACGTTTGCTCCGTAATTTACATAAATTCATATGTTGTAGATGTGGCAACGTTGCACTGTTTTTTTAATTGTTTATCATGGTTTAATTACTCGTTTCTTGGCCCACCAGCATGGCTCATAACCTGTGGTTTGGTTACATCTTACTTTCCGACTAAGTATTTCCCAAGATCGTCGTTAGAGAGTTAAGTTAGCCTCGTTCTTAATACGAAATCACTTCCCAGCGCTCCACTGTGGTCGGATGGTTTTGAATTTCAATAATATTCCCATATATAGTCCACAATGAACTTCAAACATTCCTTATTAATACCATTTGTTGTGTGTGTGTTATATCTGGACCGCCCCTTGTTTGGATTTCTTTCTATATTAGATCAATTACTAATGAGTAAAGTATTTGGCGGGTGAATCCGCAGTGATTATCGTGCATCATCACAGTAACAGCCGTCACAACGCTATATTTAAGTTAATTAAGATGCGATAAGCACTAACTACTGCCCTGTAACATTGATACTTATGTGTTTAGTGAAAAATATAAAAAGTCCCTCATTACTGCTCTCTATATGTATGAAGAGATATACATACATTATGTATGGCATGAATGTAGAGATAAGTAAGTAGAGTTGACTGATTATCTCTGTACGACCTAGATTAACTCTATACACCACCTGCACCACCACTAACACCACCACCACCACCACACAATA
>NC_091204.1:13429903-13472403 GCF_040958095.1 Procambarus clarkii
TATACTAAAAATCACCACGGCTCGCAAAATTGAGGTGATGTCCCGTTTTCTATTGGTGGGTGCTCGGTTAGGTTAGGTTCGGTTAATTTAGTACGTCTGTTTAGTGATGTCGTGAACGCAGGACAGGACGGGCTAAATAGTTAGATAGAGCGAGTGATAGTTAGAGTGATAGATAGAGCGATAGAGAGTGATAGAGTGATAGTTATGTTGTTTAAGATTCGCTCCTTGGAACAAAAAGTTCCAAGTAGCACGGGCTATGGTGAGCCCGTAGAGTGATATGCAGGCGATGAGTGACAATAACGTGGCTAAAGTATGATGACACAGACCAGAGTGACAGTGATAAAGCTGCCTATGGGGGTCGCGGAACCCCGCCACCCCATTTCACCCCTAACCTAGCGACCCCCCCTATCACCGCCCCCATTACTGCCCCCCACCCCTTCCCCCTCACATGCACCTTCCCCCATCACTCCCCCCCCCCCACACCCTCCCCCATCACCGCCCCCCCACACCCTCCTCCATCACCGCCCCCCACACCCTCCCCCATCACCCCCCCCCCACACCTACCTTAGGGGTAATGACCACCTTGGGGCAGATAATGATGCCAAACGACCGTTGGTGATGGCACCCAAGTAGTGACCCGCTGGCCGGCCCTTACCCTGGTAAACAGTAGTTCCGTCTCCACTTAATGAATACCCGGTCAATACCTGTCCAATACCCGGTCAATACCCGGTCAATACCCGGTCAATACCCGGCCAATACCTGTCCAATACCCGGTCAATACCCGGTCAATACCCGGCCAATACCTGTCCAATACCTGGTCAATACCCGGTCAATACCCGGCCAATACCCGGTCAATACCCGGCCAATACCCGGCCAATACCCGGCCAATACCCGGCCAATACCCGGTCAATACCCGGCCAATACCCGGCCAATACCCGGCCAATACCCGGCCAATACTCGGGTCAATACCCGGCCAATACCCGGTCAATACCCGGCCAATATCCGGTCAATACCCGGTCAATACCCGGCCAATACCCGGTCAATACCCGGCCAATACCCGGCCAATACCCGGCCAATACCCGGTCAATACCCGGTCAATACCCGGCCAATACCCGGCCAATACCCGGCCAATACCCGGCCAATAATGACAATATTGATCTTACTACTTCCGCTTTCAATTGTACATGCGACTTTTTAGATTCTTAATGAGTTAAAAAAAATAATAATAATAATAATAATAATAATAATAATAATTATTATTATATCTGTGGTATCTTCTTGTCTTATTCCTTCCCTTTCCCTCCTCAGGCTCTTCCCTTCACCTCCCCTTACCTTAACTCCGCCTTCCCTTCCCTTCCCATTCCCTTCCAGCCCCCGTTTCAGTAACCGCTCCATCCCCCTCTCTCATTATTAACCCCCTCCCTCCCCCCCGGGGCTCTCACAGTGGCTAGCCTCACCCTGGAGATACCACCGGGTGTTCACCTCCACCCCAACCTAACCTTCTATTCCTTTTGCCTAGCCTCCCTTCCCTCCCTATTCTCCCTCCTCCTGCCTTCCCTTCTAATGTAATTGGATAAAGAATTTTTGTGCGCGTTTTTTTATCGTTCTCGGCGGTCGCCTGCCGTCTCTTCTGCCCCCCCCCTTAATGTCTCCCCCCTTGTAGCTACCCCCTTGTGTCTTCCCCCCTAGTGTCCCCCCCCCCTTGTGTCTCCCCCCCTTGTGTCTCCCCCCCTAGTGTCTCCCCCCTTGCGCCTCCCCCCTAGTGTCTTCCCCCTAGTGTCTCCCCCCCTTGTGCCTCCCCCCTAGTGTCTCCCTCCCTTGTGCCTCCCCCCTAGTGTCTTCCCCCTAGTGTCTCCCCCCCTTGTGCCTCCCCCCTAGTGTCTTCCCCCCTAGTGTCTCCCCCCCTTGTGCCTCCCCCCTTGTGTCTCCCTCCTAGTGTCTTCCCTCCTAGTGTCTCCCCCCCTTGTGCCTCCCCCTAGTGTCTTCCCCCTAGTGTCTCCCCCCCCTTGTGCCTCCCCCCTAGTGTCTTCCCCCCTAGTGTCTCACCCCCTTGTGCCTCCCCCCTAGTGTCTTCCCCCCTACTGTCTCCCCCCTAGTGTCTTCCCCCTAGTGTCTCCCCCCTAGTGTCCCCCCCCTTGTAGCTACCCCCTTGTGTCTTCCCCCTTGTAGCTACCCCCTTGTAGCTACCCCCTTGTGTCTCCCCGCTTTATGTCTCTCCACCCCCCCTAAAACACTCCATTTTCTCCTAAAACACAAATCAAATTAACAAATAATTTCTCAAGAGACATTCTGAATCACACAGAAAACGTGACACACAGAAAACGTAACACAGAAACGTAACACACAGAAAACGTAACACACAGAAAACGTAACACACAGAAAACGTAACACACAGAAAACGTAACACACAGAAAACGTAACACACAGAAAACGTAACACACAGAAAACGTAACACACAGAAAACGTAACACACAGAAAACGGTCTGCAATATTCGCATGAATGTTTTAACTGTTAAATAATGTTAAATTAAATAAGATTTATGATTTAATTCCACTAGATATCATTACATGATAGCGTCTCAAGGCAGGACTCTGTTAACATTACTGACACCGTCCAGGAGGCAACCCCTCAACAAGCTGACTAACGTTTGAGTAAGTGCTTACTGCTAGGTGAACAGATGCATTAGGTGATAGGAAATGCGCCCAATCATTTCTGTCCCGCCCGGGATTCGAACCCAGAATTCTTGATTGTGAGTCAAGAACGAACACGATTGTACAACCGGGACCATTGTATATTTATTATATATAATTAATATACATTAATTATATAAAATTAATATATCTTAATTATATATTTACAATTAACGTATAAATGTTCTACCATATAATTCAGCTTAGTCAAAGTTCTGTCAAATGATTTGTTGAGTGTTCTGAAATTCATCTTTTTGATGAATGAAAAATGTTCTAGTTAACATTGATGTTAACTAACATTGTTAACATTGATGTTAACTAACAAAATCCACACAAATCTGTTGTGTGGATTTGTTGATGGATTTTTTTTCACAGATTTCTCCTCACATTTAAATGAGTAAACACCAATTTACAGGATCTGGAAAAACACTTCATGTTATTTTTAATAATATAAAAGTCTTTGAAATAGAATTGTATTTTTCGAACGTAAAGTCAACAATGGCGCTTGTGTATATTATCCAAACTTAAAAAACACATGACAAGACTTGAAATTGGTGAGAAAACAAACTCTCGGTCTTCAAATGCAATTTTTGAGTAACCTTGAGGTGCTTCCGGGGCTTAGTGTCCCCGCGGCCCGGTCGTCGACCAAGCCTCCTGATTGCTGGACTGATCAACCAGGCTGTTAGACGCGGCTGCTCGCAGCCTGACGTATGATTGATTATATGAGTATAAATGATTCCATTGCTGATAAATTTTCTATACAATTTGATAAATTCACGTGATTTGAAGAAAATGAAAAATTCAAAACAATGATCAGAGAGTGTAACTTTGGAAAACTTAATTTCAAAATGCAGCAGATGATTCATCAAGATAATTTTGAGATGTAATTGATTAATTTAGAAAGCAACTCAATTTGAACAGAGGGGAGGGAATTATTAAGGGAAAGTGCCAAGCCATTACGACTATATAGCACTTAGAAGGGGTCAGGATAAGGATTTGGGATGGGACGGGGGGAAATGAATGGTGCCCAACAACTTGTGCACGGTCGGGGATTGAACGCTGACCTGCATGAAGCGAGACCGTCGTTCTACCGACCAGCCCAAGTGGTTGGGCTTGCCTCAATTTGGAGGCAAAAATTGGTTGACTTAAGAGTTGAACTAAAAAATATTGAAAGAAATCGGTTAGTGACTAGATTACCGACGAAATTTTCAGAAAATATATTTTAAAATTCTGGAATTCCATTCCTAAAACTTTTGACAATCTGAAATATCAGGCAATGACAGTATTAACAGTATTTTAATCGATATAATCACGTGAGTCTTTGTTTTCAGCGATGAACTTTGTCAAGTCTAATTATAGGAGTATTATAGGACTTACTAATGAAACCAGCGCTGCATCACACACACGACCATACATAAGTCTTATATAAAAGCCCCGTCGTCGTCGTCATCGTCGTCGTCGTCATCGTCATCATCGTCGTCGTCATCGTCGTCGTCATCGTCGTCGTCGTCGTCGTCGTCGTCGTCGTCGTCGTCGTCGTCGTCGTTGGTGCAGCAACAAAAGCCTCACTCAGTAAAATAACCTTATTTAACCTTTTTTTTTTATTTCATTAAGATTTATATTATAAAACAAAGTTTATAATTTTACTTTTTTTAATTTACATTGTTATTTTTCAATTGTTTTGTTAAAAATAATAACATTATTACTTTTTTAACAGATTTTCTAAAAAACTTTAATTTATTTCAGTTTTTGTTATATTTTTCTTAATAGCAAAACAATAAATATACAATCAAATAAGCAAAATGACTCCGTTATCGTTAAAAAGTTCATAATAATTGTTGCTAATTAATTTATTTTATTTCTTTGGAATTACTCAAGGTGGGAGGGGGAGGGCAGGAGGGATGGCCGCCGCTCCAACGAGCTTGGCCTGAGGACGGGTGGGTTGCTAGGTTCAGAACTCTTCAAAGTCATTGAAGAATCAAAGCTCATCACAGAGATGTTAACTCGGTGGCTGAGTTCACTGTTCGAGTCCGTATGCTTGTTAGAGTTGTAATACAGCTGTTTAGTTATGATGTCTCCGCGTATTTCCTCAGTCACAAATGTAACTTGTCACCGCTAGAACCGTTGTTCAGGTCGTTGGTATTGATGTCAGGGTAGTTATTTCTGGTTGATGAGAGTAGCAACACACCTGCCTCATTACAACACCTGCCCCTTCATCACAACACCTGCCCCCCATCACAACACCTGCCCCCCATAACAACACCTGCCTCATCACAACACCTGCCCCTTCATCACAACACCTGCCCCCCCATCACAACACCTGCCCCCCATCACAACACCTGCCCTTCATCACAACACCTGCCTCATCACAACACCTGCCCCTTCATCACAACACCTGCCTCATCACAACACCTGCCCCTTCATCACAACACCCCTGCCCCCCCCCCCCCCCCCCGCCGGCGTGGATGAGAGATCATCAACGCCAGTGATGATGCGTTTGCGTGCGCGTCCGGCGTCAGGTGCGGGCACTCTTGACGCTGCCCGCTGAGTGCGGGAGGGGGCATGGGGCAGGGGGGTCGGTCGAGGGGGGGGGAGGGGGAGAGATTATAGGGGGGGATTATAGGGGTATAGAGAGGGAAAATCCGTGCAGGGAGGCGGAGGAAAGGGGCAAATGTGGGGAGAGAAAAACGGGAGAGAAAGAGGAAGGTACTTATATAAGAATAGAATGGAAGGACAGAGAATAAAGAGGATGAATAATGAAAGGAAGAGGAGTAAGGTTCAGATATTAATAAAGAGGAAAAGCAGGAATGAAGATAAACTAAGAGGAAGACATAAAAAAGGAGCAGCAGTGAATTTCAATAGTGTGAGAGTGAGCATTAGAAGAACCATAAAAGGAATGAGAGAGAGGAGGACAGATGCCGAGGTATTCACCTAGTTGTGCTTGCGGGGGTTGAACTTCGGCTCTTTGGTCCAGCTTTCGGCTCAACTGGTGTACAGAGGTGTGGTGAACTTCAATAGAAAAGAAGAGAGAGAGAGAGAGAGAGAGAGAGAGAGAGAGAGAGAGAGAGAGAGAGAGAGAGAGAGAGAGAGAGAGAGAGAGAGAGAGAGAGAGAGAGAGAGAGTGTGAGAGAGAGAGAGAGAGAGTAGTAGTACGAGAACAAGCCTTGGGAACATGGCTTGGGGGGGGGACACTAAGTGCAGCTTACAGTATCAAATTGGTCAAATAATTATCTAGGGGTTATGAGAGGAGCAGTTTATGTGATGCTCACGTTCAGTTAAGTTGGGCACACACACACACACAAGCAGGTGTGTGTGAGATACAGTTGAGAGGCGGGACCAATGAGTCAGAGCTCAACCCCCGCAAGCACAAATAGGTGAGTACACACACACACACCGTGAAGACGCCTTGAAGGGTAGACAGGGACCTGTTTGCGAGCATGAAAAGGTCAGGGGAATTTAAATATAGTAGATAATAAAAGACACTGAAAAAAATCTGAACAGGTTTATAAAAGGGTATGAACTAGCCTGCCGTTCTCACCCCCTTTTGCCCCTCCACCACCCCCTTCCCCCTTTCTTCCATCCTGCCTTCAGAAGGTTGGATTGGCCTCCCCAACCACCTCTACTTTTTTTTCCTTTTCACATAAGGCTCTCCCTCCCTCTCTCTCATTCCTTGCAATTCTCAATGCTTCTGTGTCTATCTTCCGTCTCTCTCTCTCTCCTCCCTTTATCGTCATCTCCCTGCTGTTTGTCTGGCCCTTTCTCCCGACCCGGTGGTTTATTATAGCACTGTGTTCACCCTGCCATCTCACCTGTGTTCACCCTGCCATCTCACCTGTGTTCCCCCTGCTCTTTCAAACACACTTCAGCATGAAGATCATGTCCCCTCACAACCGCTCCCGCCACATACTCGGAACACCGTGACTCCCACAGGACTCATCCCCCCCTTCCCCCGGTAAACGACGCCGATGGTACAGTAGTAATGACTCAATTAACTGATCCAACTCATCCCTTCTGCCTCCCCTCCTGCGGTTGCCTCAGGCGCCATATTCCCTCCTCCCATCATTATGACACTTGGCAATGACTCCTGGCACCCTTCTCTCGCGTGTCCGCACATGATTCTCCAAGATAAAACTACCGAAGAGTACATTTCGGTAATGGGTGGACGGTGGAGGGAGCGTGTAGTTGGTATACTTCACAAGGGAAAAAATGACGAGAGCTGGAAACTGAAATCGGCAGGTAGGCGCCAGCTACCAGCCAATTAGCGTCAAGAACCGGATATGAACCCGCCAATCACCGGCGTCCCTCGGCCTCATCAACGCATCGAGGGGGGACTCAAATTCATTCTCTCTTTAGAGCTTTGTGGTCTGGCAAAGTTTATTTTATGTCACATGTACCTACGTTTGGAGTTTCCTTTGATATCTATTGGTGGTCCAAATATATAAATAAATATATATATATATATATATATATATATATATATATATATATATATATATATATATATATATTTGTATATATATTGAGGAATATATATATATATATACAAATTCCTTAAAACGTTTAAAGTCTCTCCAAACGCAGGGTAGGGAGAGGAGAGTGATATTGTGATATTAAATTATCAACACAGAAACCGATGTATTACTGTATGATGGTAACTACCCAACCAGATAATTACGCCACACACAGTCCTTGGCATGCTGAGCCCTGCCGAACGAACGCCCACTATTGTATCCTCAACTGTATTATCTATACTGTATCCTCTACTGTAGTAATGCTTCTTTATCTACATTCTGAAACGTCTGCATTCATGATGATCTGTTGTAACTGTAGCTGCGCCCCCAGTGTAATACAGTGTAATACAGGCTACTACAATTGATTCCCTGTCTCCAAGATTGTATGGTATGTCGATGACTGTCTATGGTTGATGTAGGTCGGCTGCATTACTGGTCAAATCTGTCCACTTGGGAAAGGTTTGCATTTCCAGATAATTTGCCGTCACTCTGTCTACTTGATTCGAATGTCTGGGTCTCGTCTAGAGCCAGAGTCCTCTGAGAATTCGTTTCAATCATAGATTTAAGTCTTCTTAACCTCGGAGACAGAATCCAAGAGACTTGAGTCCAGATCTACGTAGAGGAGAAGGGGAACGAAGGAAACATTTTTGTTTTTCCTCTTTGTATAGATCAACGTGAAAAGAATAAGTCAGTAACACAGCTCATCAGTAGCACAGCCCATCAGTAACACAGCCCATCAGTAACACAGCCCATCAGTAACAGCCCATCAGTAACGCAGCCCATCAGAAACGCTGCTCAAAACCAATAGCCTAAACCAAAACTCGCAGCCCACATATATATGATAGGCAAGCAACGATGGCTTGGCCCTTCATAGGTCTCTCAAGACAAAGCTGAGGTAAGAGGTGGGGAGGAAGGGGTCCTAAGGTAAGAGGTAGGGAGAGACGCGGGTGTATAACCGCGATGTATACCACATTACGGTATAGTATACCCCAAAATATATCTGAACTAATATATAGAAGAGTATTATTTAATTACTGGCTCCAACAAGACCGTTAAAAGAGAAAAAAAAACAAGCTTTAATCAACAGCTGAATAATTCAGTAGTCTGTTAACGGCAGCGTTACTGTTGATGATGCAACAGAACGCCCCATCCTTGCGCCCCCTCATTTTTAACGGCCCTTCCTCTTCCCCCCTTACACTTAACCTCCCCCCCGCCCCCTGAACCAGGGGCAGGTGTGGGCGCATGCGTGAGTTACGACCTTGATCTTCCATGTAATTACTTCAGGAATCAACTGCCTGCCCAATTATCAGCGTTATGGGTTACGAGCATAAAATTGTTGGTGCGTCTGCTCTCTCTCTCTCTCTCTCTCTCTCTCTCTCTTCCTCCACTTGGTGAATTATGCGTTGATGTGTATAATTGTGCGTATGCGTGTCTGTGTATGTATTTTATGCATTTACATGCGTGTATATATTTATTCCACTCATTGTTTTTACACAAAACACACACAAAATATTTCGGACCAAAGAGCGAAAGCTCAACCCCCGCAAGCACAACTAGGTGAGTACATACACACACAAATTTTATATATATATATATATATATATATATATATATATATATATATATATATATATATATATATATATATATATATATATAATTGGCTTGGGAACTATTCAAGCTTATTTACATTTGTGTTGCTCACGTAGCCTAAACAATTGATGTGATTCGATGATATTTCTGTGCCCAAGTTGACCACCAAGTGCTGTCGGGTGTTGGGTAAATAGTCTCACGACTACAACCATTTTTGTACAGTCAGTTGTGGTCTAGCGGCTATAGTACTGGACACGCTAAGGTGCATGGTGCTCCTGGTTGTCTACTTACAGCAGACAATTTCTCGGAAAAATACCTAGAGCGATTTTTTTGTAAATTAAAATATTTTTTTCCAGAATAGATCGCTGTTAATAATATTATCATTTTACATGGACTATAAAATAGTGTCTCAGATAGGCCTAGTTGTACCTATATAGGCTACGATGAGGAATAATCAGTATGTTGAGGCCAGGTGGGTCCACGCCTGCCTCGCTGGGGCAGACCTCCGTGTACACTCACTCATGGTAGCGGTTGTGAGCTCATCACAACCACCACTACCATACAACACCACAACTCATGGTAGCGGTTGTGAGCTCATCACAACCACCACTACTATACAACACCACAACTCATGGTAGCGGTTGTGAGCTCATCACAACCACCACTACCATACAACACCACAACTCATGGTAGCGGTTGTGAGCTCATCACAACCACCACTACCATACAACACCACAACTCATGGTAGCGGTTGTGAGCTCATCACAACCACCACTACTATACAACACCACAACTCATGGTAGCGGTTGTGAGCTCATCACAACCACCACTACCATACAACACCACAACTCATGGTAGCGGTTGTGAGCTCATCACAACCACCACTACAATACAACTCACCACAACTCATCAGCGCTAGGTACTAACAATATCATCTACTAATAGCCTAATAGTGGTAATTATCCCAGCAACGTAAATTCTGTATTATAATTTGACAAATTGCTTTTGTTACAAGTCACTGGTTCGAGATTACTTTCAAGTTTGCAAGCTAGTAGTAGTAGTAGTAGTAGTAGTAGTAGTAGTAGTAGTAGTAGTAGTAGTAGTAGTAGTAGTAGTAATAGTAATAGTAGTAGTAGTAGTAGTAGTAGTAGTAATTATAATAATGAAACAAAATCCATAGGAGGCTTCGAACATGAGTATTTGAACCTGTGTATAGGGTGTTCCCACTGCACATCCTCATGTAACAGGACTGTTAATATTAAAAGTCCATACAATCTAACATGAAATTTTGAGAGTGAGTTGGTAGTGACCTGGGGCCAGATTCACGAAGCAGTTACGCAAGTACTTACGAACGTGTACATCTTTCCTCAATCTTTGACGGCTTTGGTTACATATATTAAACAGTTTACAAGCCCGAAACCTTGCCAATCAACTATTGTTATTGTTATAAACAGCCTCCTGGTGCTTCGGAGCTCATTAACTGTTTAATAATTGTAAACAAAGCCACCAAAGATTGAGAAAAGATGTACAGCTTCGCAAGTGTTCGCGTAACTGCTTCGTGAATCTGGACGCTGACTAGCTAGGGAACGGTTATCCCTTCCCCTAGGGGTTAGTGTAGAAAACAGTGGCGCCAACCACCTCCTGTGTCAGGTCTTCAAACTAGGAGTATTATGAATGTATTGCAGAATTAGGAGGAATTATCAGTCATGGTTAAGTTCTTATGTTAAAAATTAATGTCATTTGAGAATAAGGAATAAGTCTTGGATGGTATCAAAGAGATGGTTGACGTCAGTAAGATTTATATATGTAAGACACATGTGTCGCCACTGGAAAATAGATACCTACTCACTGGAAAATAGATACCTACTCACTGGAAAATAGATACCTACCAACGTATTTGTTAAATCATGTAAATTAGTGTAATACAAGTGCTACTGAATATTGTAATTAGCCTGGCTCGAGTATCTAGATAATTCCCATTTGTTTTGAAACTAGAAGTCACCTTTAGTGACAAATACTGGATTTTAGTTATTAATTTCAAAGATTAATGTGGCAACTACCCTCGGGTCATGCCACTGGGAGGTCAGGCAGGGCTTGGTGGAACGAGGGTTAGGCAGTGTGTGTTGAGGTCATCCCGGGTTCAACATCTCTCAGAGGGCAAGACTGACCAACTGGTCAGCCTGTGGTATTTAAGGTAAATGTTCTGTGTTCTGGTTAAAGTATAATGTAGGAATCCATATTAATTGTAATAGTTAAATTACCAATTTGCCTCCGTTAGTATAATATTGTTAGGAAAGTGTTCTGATAGGGTTTTAATAATTTTTATTTGATAACCTTTAATTTTCAATAAATTTTGTATAGGAGATTATGGTGTTAATACAATTAACTCCCCCAACCGTTATTTTACATCACAATCACATTGTGATGTAATGCTTAAGACTTAAGACCACATGCTTAAGACTAAGGCTCTGTCTACCAGCCTACAAGCATTTATTTAATTACTAAGATAATCCCTTTATACTTTGTTTTACTTCAAGTTCAAGTTCAAATATGTTTATTGAGACAAGAAAGAAATACATCTCAAAGGCATAGAGTAGCTTAGGCTATTTCTACCCCCCCTTGTTTTAGTTACCACACTTTACGTAAAGCTTTGTCCTCCCTTTCCGTATAATTGGGTATACAGTTTCGTGGTATGCTTAATTGACGGTACCCTGCTTCCCGTCAATTGAGGGATTTACTCTCTGATAGCAGGTGGTGGCGGCGTTTCAGAGTTTTGCAGCATAACATAGAGGATAACGTCCTTGAGTTCGTGATATCTAAATGGTCAAACGTTTAGATCTCTAGTAATTGTACTGAAGATTACACAGCAGAACTGTGGTTTCTGTATATATTTGCTTAATAACGGCCAGCCATTAACCAGTAAGTGAGGTTATTGGCTGGCTCCGTTATACTCAACACAGATGCTACGGATTTAGTCATTGTTACATTACGTTAGTGTGATTACTCTTTGTAATTACTAATAAGACGTACGCTCTCACGACCCTTCCGCGAGTACAAGTGTACATGTTAACTCGTGAATTCTTCTAAGAAAATTAAGCTCCCCAACGATCCAGAAAGCCTACGCATACGAGAAAGGGCAATAAACTACTACTACTATTAATAATATTAATAATTGCAACAACAATAACAACAAAAATGAAATAAATAACAGAAGCGACTGTATGAACACATTCAACTTTCCTAAAGCAATTGATAACATTATTATCGTTGCGGGTCCCCGACTGACAGTCGCCTGGAGGACGCTGGGTGTTGTTATCGTCTTGATAAACCGGTTGGTTCATTTATGATCAACTCATGACTACCAAAACATATTTTTTATATGAGTGGTTCCGAGCAATGTGACTACAGGACTACAGAAGTGCCTATGTATTGGTGGAGAGACCAAACATGGCCTAGCTCTTTATATGAGGTGTTATATACAGTGAAACTACCCTCTGGAAACTACCAGGGTCGTGTTCAGGTAAATGGTTTGCTTAGTTTGAAATCTTAAGGTAATTATTCCTTTGACGCGCAGACAAACATATGGTCAGAAAAATAGATAGAAACACATGTAGAAAGGTACACGCACACAGATAGGTAGATAAAGACAGTCTATTTAACACAAGGGGCACACAGGTGGAAACTGAGTGCCCAAATGAGCCACAGAGATATTAGAAAGAACTTTTTTAGTGTCAGAGTGGTTGACAAATGGAATGCATTAGGAAGTGATGTGGTGGAGGCTGACTCCATACACAGTTTCACGTGTAGATATGATAGAGCCCAGTAGGCTCAGGAACCTGTACACCTGTTGATTGACAGGACCAAAGAGCCAGAGCTCAACCCTCGCAAGCACAATTAGGTGAATACAGCAGCGCCAAGTGTCAATAAAGGAGTGTCACACAAGTGTTCTCCTCCCAGCAAGACCAAGAAAGCGTCAGCCGGGAAGAGCCGACGTCCGCCAACTGGTCCTCTCCCTCCGTCAGGATTCCTTAAGATCAACACAAAAATTCCAGGATGCTATGATGCAGGATGATAATTCAAGACGCGGCAGCCTCACCGCCGGGCCTTACATCCTCTCACGTGTCTCCGGCATCCATCGGCGGAGTGTCGAGGGAGAAAGATCTTAATTTGGTTGTCTAAGGAATTTGCTGCGTTTGCTGATGGTATGAAAGTCCGGTATTTTTTTTTTGTGTGTGTGTGATCCTTAGCTTTGGCAGATGTTTTGAGAGACAATTTAACAATTTTATTAGTTTGTCTCTAGTGGGATGAGACACATTCTTAGATCTGCAAGTTTTTAGTCGTGTGCGCGTTTCCTAAATCATCCAAATCAATGTTATCATTCCATTTTGACTATCAAAACAGCATTGACATCTCCCCAGTACGCTCTCACGACCCTTCCGCGAGTACAAGTGTACATGTTAACTCGTGAATTCTTTTAAGAAAATTAAGCTATCCAACGATCCAGAAAGCAATAAACGAGAAAGGGCAATAAACTGCTTTATCCACTAGCGCTAGGCTACCATCACACCAACCCGCTTATAGACACTAGCACTAGGCTACCCATCACAACAGGATACTTATAGGTACTAGCACTAGGCTACCCATCACAACAGGATACTTATAGGTACTAGCACTAGGCTACCCATCACAACAGGATACTTATAGGCACTAGCACTAGGCTACCCATCACAACAACCCGCTTGTAGACACTAGCACTAGGCTACCCATCACAACAGGATACTTATAGGCACTAGCACTAGGCTACCCGTCACAACAGGATACTTATAGGCACTAGCACTAGGCTACACATCACAACAGGATACTTATAGGCACCAGCACTAGGCTACCCATCACAACAACCCGCTTATAAACCCATTTGTTTCACATCCCAGAATTTACTGGTCTGACCTTTACAAATACTTAGTATTAGCATTCCCCTGAGAATTTCCACAAAATTTCACTAACGTCAACGAGGTGAACAGCTACTACGTCCTCGGGAAGAGGTCGTACGAGTCGTTATAGATACCTAGCGAAGACTAACAAAGGAATTATTCAGTGGAGAGACGTTAAGCTATTTACGGGATTCGCCTCAGCTGTTATTTGAGAGGACGGAATGTGTCTCAGCTATTACTAAAGAAGATGGGATCCACCTCAGCTAATACTGGAGATTATGAGATTCATCTCAGCTTTTATTGGAGAGGATGATATCCACCTCAGATAATACTGACGAAGATTGGATCTGTCTCAAATATTAGAAACGAAGGACTTAGCCTTTGTGTCAAGACTATTGTTGTCATTACTCTACTTTAAGGTAAATTCCTAGCTACTTTTAATATTACTTGTCCTCGTTTATTACTTTAATATTAATATATTACTTTAATATTACTTTATTTTAAGGTACATTCCTGGCTAATTTAATATTGTCGTTTGAGTTTAAGAGGGGTTGCTCTTATGACGATGCATGTTTTCTTTTGTTTATTAAGATGTGATAGTTTTGTAGTAAAATATAGTTTATTTCTGGTGTAAAATTTTTGTTTTTACGTGACAAGAATAGACAATGTTCAATGGAAATCTGAGGTTATTTCCGTCATTGAATCACGTGGCCCATTTAAACCAATAGAGACCGGTAATTTTATGGTGGAGTGGTGAAATATAAAGACATGCGCATGGAGTTCAGTGACGAGCACCGCTCCTGTGCCAGGTAAGTCCACTACGGGCTCACCATAGCCCGTGCTATTTGCACCGCTCCTGTGCCAGGTAAGTTACGGGCTCACCATAGCCCGTGCTACTTGGAACTTGTTCCGAGTAGCTGAATCTATAACAACAAGTTCAGTGACGTAATGTGAGAGCCCGTACATGGCAGTGACCTTCAAGAGCTCACTACTCGATGTTCAGTCACAGAAAGGAACATCCATGTTCAACTGGCGCTTTAATGTTAAAAATATTGCTACAGAGTTTATAATATGATGGCCTGAGATTATTATTATTTTTGTTTACCACAGAGCAAAACATTTATATTTTGCATAAGCAGAGCAAAACGTTAATACATTTCTCCAATGTTAGATGAATTGTGAGTCTATAAGTATAAAGCAAAAATAACTGGGCAAGCAAAACAACACATTGAGTTATTAGGTATTAATCTAGCTACTAAAATCTTAAACTAAATGCAGGTGGAAGGGATTTTCTTTTAATCTTAAAGTGCACTGCAGTCTTTAAATAACCCATCACAATTAATATCTGAAGTAGCTTGTAATATTGAAGGGAATGTGATGTTTGCCAATTATAATACTTTTGCATTTAATGTCTGTGGATTACAAATCATTCTAGAGTTAGAAAATAACGTTGTAGATTGATTGGCCAATGAGGCTTGCTATAAGAAAATACAGAATGGGACTTTAAACTATTTAATGCAATTATTAAAAACGTCCAATTTAAAATCATGGCTTCAGATTTAGAAGAATTAAGAAATGTCCAGTGTCCTGAAAGCCATGATAACTTTTGTAATCAGTTATTTGTTTGGTCAGCACAGTAACAGGACCAGTCAATGTAATGTAGTTAGTGCGCGAATTCGCCTTGGCTATAGACACATCTGGCAGGTTAGTGAGGCTGACCCACTACCAGAATATTCAGGCTGTATTTTCTGTGACGAACAGAGATTAGAGCCTGAAACGTTCACTTGAACACTACATTATTGAATGTGAAACTGCAACAGATTTTAGACCTTGTAGCCTATTGAATAATCAACTTTTGTAATAATTTAAATCTGGTGTACTCGAAGACATTATTACAATTAATCCTTAATTTGTTTGTTCATAATTTTTTACCAAGCTGCGTGTCTTATGAATACATCCTTGACTTGTGTGACTGAATAATAGAAAGTTGAATTTACAAATTTGTAAATTAAAAAATGTATAATATGATGCAGTAGATTATAATCTCATTATATATAAAATGTGTGTTTAAATCAACAGTTTAGACCTATTGTCTTATATACGATCTTCTGTTCTGTATAGTAGGAAACATATGCAGCATCCTCTCTGCAATAAGACCTAACTGAATTATCCATTAGGTAAAACTGTATATTAATCTTGTCAATAAAGTTGCTAATAATAATAATAATAATAATGTGTTCCGTCGTTGTGGGGATATTCCTCGTTTTCAAGTCAAATTGTCGGAACTGTGAGAACGAATATTGCTGCTTGATGAACCTTAACCTTATTACGTTAATAATTTATTTATTTTTTATTTATATACAAAAAGGTACATTGGGTTTGTGAGGATACATAGCATGGTGTTTACATTGTTGACCAGACCACACACTAGAAATTGAAGAGACGACGACGTTTCGGTCCGTCCTGGACCATTCTCATCATACATACTTCATACATTCGTCATCATACTTCAGCCACGTTATTGTGACTCATCGCCTGCATATGGTGTTTACATCCTTGTAAAGCAACTAATACGCGGTGTTTCGGTCAGAATGATACCTTGGCGTACCTTGGAAATTTTGGATTTTTTATGAGGATATCATCAAAAACATGAGAGCAAATAGTGATTTGCGTATAAAAAGATGCAGTGGACTCGCAGTCAAGACCTGAGAGATTTACACCCAGAAATAAACGGTGTTATCTGAGGAAGTAGAAAACTGTCTTGGTAACCCTGATATTTTTAGGCCGAGACAAGTGGAGGTTATTGGGCTCTAAAGGAAAGGTTATTAGCAATACACAGTCGCCTTTTAACATTGCCAAAGGTAGCCTCACAGTCTTCCTGGTTTGGTGACTTCTGATAATTACTCACTTTCCTGCATTAAAACATTATAATGCTGCTGCATGCATCGTGCAGCCGAGATGTTCCAAGGTCGACGCTTTTTTTACGTATAGCATCATTGCTATTTTAATAGTTTTTACTGGTTACATTAATTTCCTAATTGTCTATTGAATAGGAATTTGATGTGTTTGAGTTACGGTGGTCAACGTGTACACCACGAAGCCTGACAATCTACGTCACATATTGGCTCTCATGAACTAAATAATATTGTGGTATTTGCCATTAACAAGATTTCCGAATTGATGAAGTGTCAGTATTTTTGGTCACCGGTCTGTTGCCAAAATGTATCCAAATTCCTCTGCTCGCACAACAGGAATATGTATATCTGGATCATTACCTCTCTTGTTTACCGGTAATTCATCTGTAGGGCAGGTAACTCTGGGTATTGTGAAGGTTCTGTGGAACACCCGCGAACCACACACATTTCTTCCGTAATGGAGCTGGTTTGTGTGCAGTCTACAAAGTACACAAAATGCAAAACTCCCATTTAAGTGAGGACCCTTAAGCCTTGGGGAAGAGAATAAAAGGCACTAGAGCGACCCTTGTGGGAAACCGCGTGTGCTCTTGCATATTGTCAACTCCTACCACCATTTATATATATATATATATATATATATATATATATATATATATATATATATATATATATATATATATATATATATATTTATATATATATATATTATATACATAATATATATATTATAATATAATCCACCACCACCGACTACCATCACCACCAGCGACCACCACCACCAGCGACCACCACCACCAGCGACCACCACCACCAGCGACCACCACCACCACCGACCACCACCACCGACCACCACCACCACCGACCACCACCACCGACCACCACCGACCACCACCACCACCGACCACCACCACCGACCACCACCACCGACCACCAGCGACCACCACCACCACCGACCACCACCACCGACCACCACCGACCACCACCACCGACCACCACCACCGGTAATCTACATCAACTTGTCCTCGAACTCCGCCCCGCCGGCTGGCAGCTCCGCCCTCTCTTTCATATACATAATCCCGGCCAGGTTGAGGGCAGGCGGAGTGCACATCTACATACTAATTACATGGGACTATGTGGAGCGCTGGTGGCCGCCTTGCTGGTGGCCGCTCTCAGGGGGTACCTTGTTATAGGGGTGAGGTTAGTGAGGGGGCTGTGTTGTCTACTGGTGGGGGCTGTGTTGTCTACTGGTGGGGGCTGGGTTGTCTACTGGTGGGGGCTGGGTTGTCTACTGGTGGGGGCTGTGTTGTGTACTGGTGGGGGCTGGGTTGTCTACTGATGGGGGCTGTGTTGTCTACTGGTGGGGGCTGGGTTGTCTACTGATGGGGGCTGTGTTGTCTACTGGTGGGGGCTGTGTTGTCTACTAGTGGGGGCTGTGTTGTGTACTGGTGGGGGCTGTGTTGTCTACTGGTGGGGGCTGTGTTGTCTACTGGTGGGGGCTGGGTTGTCTACTGGTGGGGGCTGGGTTGTATACTGGTGGGGGCTGTGTTGTCTACTGGTGGGGGCTGGGTTGTCTACTGGTGGGGGCTGTGTTGTCTACTGGTGGGGGCTGTGTTGTCTACTGGTGGGGGCTGTGTTGTGTACTGGTGGGGGGCTGTGTTGTCTACTGGTGGGGGCTGTGTTGTCTACTGGTGGGGGCTGGGTTGTCTACTGGTGGGGGCTGTGTTGTCTACTGGTGGGGGCTGGGTTGTCTACTGGTGGAGGCTGGGTTGAGTACTGGTGGGGGCTGGGTTGTCTACTGGTGGGGGCTGTGTTGTCTACTGGTGGGGGCTGGGTTGTCTACTGGTGGAGGCTGGGTTGAGTACTGGTGGGGGCTGGGTTGTCTACTGGTGGGGGCTGGGTTGTATACTGGTGGGGGCTGGGTTGTCTACTGGTGGAGGCTGGGTTGAGTACTGGTGGGGGCTGGGTTGTCTACTGGTGGGGGCTGGGTTGTATACTGGTGGGGGCTGTGTTGTCTACTGGTGGGGGCTGGGTTGTGTACTGGTGGGGGAGACGGCTTGCTACTGGAGGCCATGTTGGAACAGTCTGAAGGAGCAATGATTCAGCCTTGGGGAGGAAAAGGTCTTCTCCATCAAGTTCAGAGGACTTGATGGATAAGGCCTTCCACAGGGACAACCAACCTGTTGAAGGTTGTCACACAGGTAACCCGGAACCATTGGTATCATCACCATTGGTATCATCACCATTGGTATCATCATTGGTATCATCACCATTGGTATCATCACCATTGGTATCATCACCATTGGTATCATCATTGGTATCATCACCATTGGTATCATCACCATAGGTATCATCACCATTGGTATCATCATTGGTATCATCACCATTGGTATCATCACCATAGGTATCATCACCATTGGTATCATCACCATTGGTATCATCACCATTGGTATCATCATTGGTATCATCACCATTCGTATCAACACCATAGGTATCATCACCATTGGTATCATCATTGGTATCATCACCATTGGTATCACCATTGGTATCATCACCATTGGTATCATCATTGGTATCATCACCATTGGTATCATCACCATTGGTATCATCATTGGTATCATCACCATTGGTATCATCACCATTGGTATCATCATTGGTATCATCACCATTGGTATCATCATTGGTATCATCACCATTGGTATCATCATTGGTATCATCACCATTGGTATCATCATTGGTATCATCACCATTGGTATCATCATTGGTATCATCACCATTGGTATCATCACCATTGGTATCATCATTGGTATCATCACCATTGGTATCATCACCATTGGTATCATCATTGGTATCATCACCATTGGTATCATCATTGGTATCATCACCATTGGTATCATCACCATTGGTATCATCACCATTGGTATCATCACCATTGGTATCATCATTGGTATCATCACCATTGGTATCATCACCATTGGTATCATCATAGGTATCATCACCATTGGTATCATCATTGGTATCATCACCATTGGTATCATCATTGGTATCATCACCATTCGTATCATCACCATTGGTATCATCACCATTGGTATCATCATTGGTATCATCACCATTGGTATCATCATTGGTATCATCACCATTGGTATCATCATTGGTATCATCACCATTGGTATCATCATTGGTATCATCACCATTGGTATCATCATTGGTATCATCACCATTGGTATCATCACCATTGGTATCATCATTGGTATCATCACCATTGGTATCATCACCATTGGTATCATCATTGGTATCATCACCATTGGTATCATCATTGGTATCATCACCATTGGTATCATCACCATTGGTATCATCACCATTGGTATCATCATAGGTATCATCACCATTGGTATCATCACTAACACGACTCATAATCATCACTATAAATCAACATCTTGGTTTATATGTTCACATGTTTATTTTGGCCATCGGGAAGGACCGGGTGGGGTCGGGAAGGGCCGGGTGGGGTCGGGAAGGACCGGGTGGGGTCGGGAAGGACCGGGTGGGGTCGGAAAGGGTCGGGTGGAGTCGGGAAGGGCAGGGTGGGGTCATGAAGGGCCGGGTGGGGTCGGGAAGGACCGGGTGGGGTCGGGAAGGACCGGGTGGGGTCGGGAAGGGCCGGGTGGGGTCATGAAGGGCCGGGTGGGGTCATAAAGGGCCAGGTGGGGTCATGAAGGGCCGGGTGGGGTCATAAAGGGCCAGGTGGGGTCGGGAAGGGCCGGGTGGAGTCGGGAAGGGCCGGGTGGGGTCATGAAGGGCCAGGTGGGGTCATGAAGGGCCGGGTGGGGTCGGGAAGGGCCAGGTGGGGTCATGAAGGCCCGGGTGGGGTCGGGAAGGGCCGGGTGGGGTCGTGAAGGGCCGTTTGGGGTCATGAAGGGCCAGGTGGGGTCATGAAGGGCCGGGTGAGGTCATAAAGGACCAGGTGGGGTCATGAAGGGCCGGGTGGAGTCGGGAAGGGCCGGGTGGGGTAATGAAGGGCCGGGTGGGGTCAGGAAGGTCCAGGTGGGGTCGGGAAGGGCCGGGTGGGGTCGGAGAGGGCCGGGTGGAGTCGGGAAGGGCCGGGTGGGGTCATGAAGGGCCGGGTGGGGTCATGAAGGGCCAAGTGGGGTCAGGAATGGCCGGATGGGGTCATGAAGGGCCGAGTGGGGTTATGAAGGGCCGGGTGGGGTCATGAAGGGCCAGGTAGGGTCGGGAAGGGCCGGGTGGGGTCATGAAGGGCCGGGTGGGGTCGGGAAGGGCCGGATGGGGTCGGGAAGGTCCAGGTGGGGTCGGGAAGGGCCGGGTGGGGTTGGAAAGGGCCGGGTGGAGTCGGGAAGGGCCGGGTGGGGTCATGAAGGGCCAGGTTTGGTCGGGAAGGGCCGGGTGGAGTCGGGAAGGGCCGGGTGGGGTCATGAAGGGCCAGGTGGGGTCATGAAGGGCCGGGTGGGGTCGGGAAGGGCCAGGTGGGGTCATGAAGGGCCGGGTGGGGTCGGGAAGGGCCGGGTGGGGTCGGGAAGGGCCGGGTGGGGTCAGGAACGGCCGGGTGGGGTCATGAAGGGCCGGGTGGGGTAGGGAAGGGCCGTTTGGGGTCATGAAGGGCCAGGTGGGGTCATGAAGGGCCGGGTGGGGTCATAAAGGACCAGGTGGGGTCATGAAGGGCCAGGTGGGGTCATGAAGGGCCAGGTGGGGTCATGAAGGGCCGGGTGGGGTCATAAAGGACCAGGTGGGGTCATGAAGGGCCAGGTGGGGTCATGAAGGGCCAGGTGGGGTCATGAAGGGCCAGGTGGGGTCATGAAGGGCCGGGTGGGGTCATAAAGGACCAGGTGGGGTCATGAAGGGCCAGGTGGGGTCATGAAGGGCCAGGTGGGGTCATGAAGGGCCAGGTGGGGTCATGAAGGGCCGGGTGGGGTCGGGAAGGGCCGGGTGGGGTCGGGAAGGGCCAGGTGGGGTCATGAAGGGCCAGGTGAGGTCATGAAGAGCCGTGTGGGGTCATAAAGGGCCAGGTGGGGTCATGAAGGGCCAGGTGGGGTCATGAAGGGCCAGGTGGGGTCATGAAGGGCCGGGTGGGGTCATGAAGGGCCGGGTGGGGTCATGAAGGTCCGGGTGGGGTCATGAAGGGCCGGGTGGGGTCATGAAGGGCCGGGTGGGGTCATGAAGGGCCGGATGGGGTCATGAAGGGCCGGGTGGGGTCATGAAGGGCCAGGTGGGGTCGGGATGGGCCAGGTGGGGTCATGAAGGGCCAGGTGGGGTCATGAAGGGCCAGGTGGGTCATGAAGGGCCGGGTGGGGTCATGAAGGGCCGGGTGGGGTCATGAAGGGCCAGGTGGGGTCGGGATGGGCCAGGTGGGGTCATGAAGGGCCGTGTGGGGTCATGAAGGGCCAGGTGGGGTCATGAAGGTCCGGGTGGGGTCATGAAGGGCCGGGTGGGGTCATAAAGGACCAGGTGGGGTCATGAAGGGCCAGGTGGGGTCATGAAGGGCCAGGTGGGGTCATGAAGGGCCAGGTGGGGTCATGAAGGGCCAGGTGGGGTCATGAAATGCCGGGTGGGGTCGGGAAGGGCCAGGTGGGGTCGGGAAGGGCCGGGTGGGGTCATGAAGGGCCAGGTGGGGTCATGAAAGGCCGGGTGGGGTCGGGAAGGGCCAGGTGGGGTCGGGAAGGGCCAGGTGGGGTCATGAAGAGCCAGGTGGGGTCATGAAGGGCCAGGTGGGGTCATGAAGGGTCAGGTGGGGTCATGAAGGGCCAGGTGGGGTCATGAAGGGCCAGGTGAGGTCATGAAGGGCCAGGTGGGGTCATGAAGGGCCAGGTGAGGTCATGAAGGACCAGGTGGGGTCATGAAGGGCCAGGTGGGGTCATGAAGGGCCAGGTGGGGTCATGAAGGGCCAGGTGGGGTCATGAAGGGCCAGGTGGGGTCATGAAGGGCCAGGTGGGGTCATGAAGAACCAGGTGGGGTCATGAAGGGCCAGGTGGGGTCATGAAGGGCCGGGTGGGGTCGGGAAGGGCCGGGTGGGGTCGGGAAGGTCCAGGTCGGGTCGGGAAGGGCCAGGTTTGGTCGGGAAGGGCCAGGTGGGGTCATGAAGGGCCAGGTGGGGTCATGAAGGGCCAGGTGGGGTCATGAAGAACCAGGTGGGGTCATGAAGGGCCAGGTGGGGTCAGGTGCCAGTAACAGCGCCATATATGCAACTGACACTATAAAATGTGTTACCATGGCAACCCTTCCCATCTTTACCAATATCGACCACAGACTATATATTGTATTTTAAAATGAAATAACAAATACAGGAGAGCGAGTCGTGGTCCTTTTATGCAAGAAACAAATATATAATTCATTCACAGCTTTTGTTGAAAACAGTTCATTCTCCCTCCGCCCTGAACATCGGTATAAAACTGCAACCAAGAATTATATCTAAAAGTATGTGGTATAGCACTGTTTTTATAGATAAATAGAATATATTTATCGCAACTAACAAAGCTGACATCAATAGCCAGGGTCCCGAAATGAATGCCGTCCCAGCCACAAGGCATTTTTCATGTCACTACAAAAGCTAAGAAGATTATTGTTGGAAAGTCCATTTTAAATCCTCATTCAGAGCTCCACGTGAAGCCGCCATTACTTATTTTTAATGAACAGGCATCAAGAGTATCTTTATTCATTTTTGGTTATTCATTACAACATTTGTTGACGGTTTTGTTGTTATTTTTACTGTTTGTAATATGTTCTAACTAGGAGGCTATAACTAGGTCCATAACTAGGCTTTGCTAGTTATAGTCAGGGATGCCTATCTATTTTTGAACGAATAATTTGACATAACAGACTTTTTGATGAGTTGATTGTTGGTGTATAATTGTGATTGATGAGTATTGATTGTTGGTATATTGAATGTTTATATGTTGATTGACGTGTTTTTTTTTTAATTAATGTATTGATTGTTGATGTGATTGATTACTGACACATTGATTGTTGACGACTGTATGGTCGATTGTTGCCATATTGATTGTTGACATTTATTGTTGACGAACTGTTTGTTAACGCATAGTTAGTAGAGCAGCAACAGCAAGCAAGTCTGCTAATAACGGAGGACCTCAAATATAGGATAGTGTGGGCCTCGAAACCCCCCCCCCCCCCTCCGTGGCGGAAAGAAACATGGGCAGCAAAGTTACTAAACTTTACGGAAAGGAACTTTTTAACGAAAATACATTAAATAGATAACACACGAGAAAGAGAACATACAGTAATATTAATGTTCCTAATTCCCTTCCCCCTTTACACCTCTCAAACGTTCTAAATGAGCTTGAGCTCATTTAGAATGAGCTAAATGAGCTAAAATGAGCTAAATGAGCTAAATGAGCTTGTTCTCTTGAGCTCACAACTGTCGCTGTCGATAAGGTGGTTCTGGATTATTATTTCTTGAACTCGTCCACTTGCTTTAGGAATATGTTGATTGGCAATAGTGTCTCACAGATGTGTGTCTGAATACTTGTCGATCATTTGTATGTTGTATGGCTGTCAATCATTAGTGTTATGTGGCTGTCAATCATTAGTGTTATATGGCTGTCAATCATTAGTGTTATATGGCTGTCAATCATTAGTGTTATATGGCTGTCAATCTTTAGTGTTGTATGGCTGTCAATCTTTAGTGTTGTATGGCTGTCAATCATTAGTGTTGTATGGCTGTCAATCATTAGTGTTATATGGCTGTCAATCATTAGTGTTATATGGCTGTCAATCATTAGTGTTATATGGCTGTCAATCATTAGTGTTATATGTCTGTCAATCATTAGTGTTATATGGCTGTCAATCATTACAGTTATATGGCTGTCAGTCATTTCTGCTATATGGCTGCTAGTCATTACTGCTATATGGCTGTCAATCACTACTGTCATTACTGAATGACAAATGAACAGGTCAGTAATATTGTTCCAGACAGGCTGCTCTCTCCACAGATTTATTTTTACAATTAACACAAAGTGTATTTTTTTAACTTTAACAAATAAATACAGGATGTATTAAACCAAAATTTATCCAGAGGATAGATGATGATAGTTGCAAATGATACAACACACAGTCTCAGACATGAACTAATTTGTTCACCTTCCGGCAGCATTTGAACAATGTGTCGGTGAACAACACGGGCTGGCGCCCTCGACGGGTCTGGTGAGAATGTGATGAAAACTGCAAAAGGTTGTGAGAACGACGGAGCCTTAGAGAAAGGTCACCCAAATATCAGGAGGTGAGAAACATATCACCCCTATGTAATATAACAGGTATATATATATATATATATATATATATATATATATATATATATATATATATATATATATATATATATATATATATATATATATATATATATCACCAAGTTTATTTCATCTTTTGGAATATTATCAAACACACACACACACACATTAGGAAGTGATGTGGTGGAGGCTGACTCCATACACAGTTTCAAGTGTAGATATGATAGAGCCCAATAGGCTCAGGAATCTGTACACCTGTTGATTGACAGTTGAGAGGCGGGACCAAAGAGCCAGAGCTCAACCCCCGCAAACACAACTAGGTGAGTACAACTAAGTGAGCACACACACACACACACACAAGGCTAAGGAAAGGCTAAAGGAGCTGAACCTCACATCCATGGAAAACAGAAGAGTAAGGGGAGACATGATAACCACCTACAAAATTCTCAGGGGAATTGACAGGGTGGACAAAGACAAACTCTTCAGCACGGGTGGGACACGAACAAGGGGACACAGGTGGAAACTTAGTACCTAGATGAGCCACAGGGACATTAGAAAGAATTTTTTCAGTGTCAGAGTAGTTAATAAATGGAATGCACTAGGCAGTGATGTGGTGGAGGCTGACTCCATACACAGTTTCAAGTGTAGATATGATAGAGCCCAGTAGGCTCAGGAATCTGTACTTACACCTGTTGATTGACGGTTGAGAGGCGGGACCAAAGAGCCAGAGCTCAACCCCCGCAAGCACAATTAGGTGAGTAGGTGAGTACACACACACACACTAGAAAGCAGCCCGTAGCAGCTGTCTAACTCCTAGGTACCTATTTACTGCTAGGTGAACAGACGTATCAGGGTGAAAGAAACTCTGCTCATTTGTTTCCGCCTCCGCCGGGAATCGAACCAGGACCCTTAGGACTACGACCCCAAGGCGCAGTCAACTCAGCCGCGAGGGCCCCAGGGACCTGTGTGTGTGTGCGCGTGTGCGCGCGCGCGCATGTTTGCTATGCACATCACAGCCTTTACAGACAGCAATTATATAAATCCCACACACGAAACACGCCGTGCTCACATAATCCCACACACGAAACACGCCGTGCTCACATAATCCCACACACGAAACACGCCGTGCTCACATAATCCCACACACGAAACACGCCGTGCTCACATAATCCCACACACGAAACACGCCGTGCTCACATAATCCCACACACGAAACACGCCGTGCTCACATCTGAAGCAGTACTCCCCTAGCTAAAAAAAAACTAAAAAATACCCACACCATAAAAAATAATATCAGAGTCTCCCAAGTAAATCCGGGGCGGGTGGCGGCGGGGGGCGGCGGGTGGCGGCGGGTGGCGGCGGGTGGCGGCGGGTGGCGGCGGGTGGCGGCGGCGGGTGGCGGCGGGTGGCGGCGGGTGGCGGCGGGTGGCGGCGGGTGGCGGCTGGAGCAGCAGTTAGCGGCGCTCCAAGATGGTTATTAATAATGTTCTTGAATTTCACTGATGGAGACTTGGATGGTGGCGTCCTTGAGTTCGTCCTTCGCTGGTCTTGGCTTCGCCTTCGCCTCCTGGAGTCCTATTTTCTTTAAAATCTGTTTGAAATGAAAGCAAAGTAATATTTGGGGTATATTACGAAGGCGTTCGGTATGTGTATCATATCTAACCACGAACGGGGTATTGGGTAGTTAGTGTCACTCTAAGTCAACGAGGGGTTAGGGAACGAGGTGGTCCACACCCCACAAATTAGCCGGGTCAAAGACGCAAACAAAATGGCCGGTGAGGTAAGATTGAAATCCGAGGAGATATGTATGTGCTCGCTGAAGGCTCTTTCCACATCTCTGAATTTCGGCCAGTTTTTCTCTATCTAACCAATACCCCGGTACCCGAGACGGGCTGGTCCATACCCGGTACCCCCAGCGTTGCCCGCACTCTACCTTCACCCGCGCGCACACACCCAAGGACTAACACGCTACTTAGAGCCGTGAACGGAAGACAGGAGGTCGTCAGCATCTTAGAACATCCCGCAAAACCACCAAGGATCATATTTCGCGCAGCCCAATTTATTCACCGGAGCCGTCGAGTTCACAATGCCGCAGGCGTCGCCGCACCGCTGCGGACGCCTGCGGCAGGCACTACAGCCTAATCACCTACCGTCGCTCAGAGGCGCGGCCGTTAGGTCGACCCTGAAATGGGCTTTACTCCCGGTGATTGGCAGAGATAATTCCGTTCCGAGGATAACATACACGTTCCTCTGCGTAAAGGAATGCTGATATACACTCTGTATAACTAATTTGACGAGGAGATCAGCTGCCTTGAGGCTTTTGTTGATGATACAAATGAACAAATCCACAAGGGCCGTGACGAGGATTCGAACCTGCGTCCGAGAGCATCCCAGACGCTGCCTTAATCGACTGAGTAAGATATTGATTAGGAGAGAATTTCTGTTTATATTGCATATTAATGTTAAAAATAACACAAACATTAGCGCAGGTCTCTTGAGCAACAAGAGCCCTTCTAAATATTTCTTTGCCTTACATAACTCTCTCTCTTTCTGAATATATTTCATATCATTTAAGACTTCTTTCACTAATTTTGTTTTCTATAACTTCAAGTCAATAAAGTAATTATTATCACCCACACAGCGCCACATATCTCCACATCCACTCTTAGCTAAATGAATTGTGGGGTTCAGTCCCTGAGCCCATTATGTGCCTCTGTAACCCTTTCCACTACCGCCCACAGGATGGGTATGGGGTGCATAATAGATGAACTAAACTAACCACTCGTATGACCTACTTCTCATTCACTCGCATTTTTGCAGAGTTCAACATCCTCATCCTAAATTGTTCACACTTATGTTATCATGCTGACATACTGACAAAGCATACACACAGTCTCACAGATCAACAGACTAACAGACGAGTATACAAGTAGACTGACAAATGCACAGTTTCCAACAAGTACAAACAATCATACAGTCACCTCCCTTGTTTCCCAACGCTCAACATTTCCATTAAGATGAAAATGTCGAACCAGCTTTCGGGACGATAGCTTTACTTAGCCATTACTGAATAAAGTTGAAAAGTAAAAATTAAACACGTATTGTTGGCAGAACTCGTAGCTCAAGTGAAGGCTTTGCTGAAGCTTGCCAGGCGGCGGCCGTAGATCAAGAACACTAATGATCCACTTTATTCCCCACAGTGATGGCGGGCACTCGTCCCAGCGCCTTTAATACCATTTTCTCTCCAGTATCATCCTTCCAGGAACAGCCACGCCTTAACAGGACAGTTCCAGACCCATCACTTGTAGCAGCCTCCACTACCGGCGCCAGGAGAACGCTTTCCTTCCCTCAGGTTTTATCGTTACGCCCTCCTTCCAGCGGTCGTATTGCAGCACCCTCGTCCACCCTTCCCGCTCCAGGCGCGCCACTCCACCAACCCCCTACTTCCATTTGCCGTGGAAAAGACAAATGAGCTTCCGAGAGCGGAAATGGAGCGACTAAGAAACAATATGGTTCTCTTATCCGCGGGTAAAGCGCACTCTTGCCGCCCTACTCAGGAAATCCAATATTTTTCTGCAGGAGGATCTTCTTCAGGAGGGTACGGTGGGAGGGCTAAACAAAGGCTGGCGACCCATATAAGCGCACGCCTTAGAAGGGTCCGCCGCTCCAAGACAAAAACTATCATGGCGAATGGCAGGAGACAAGCGGTGAGCCAAGATTGTCACGGTGGAGGTGAAGGATGTGTTGCAAAGAGCACATGGAAGACGCAGTGAAGCAAAGAGGGCCATGAAGAGATCTGAAGAAAGCGAGGAAGACGTAGTGAAGGAGAAATCTGAGAAAGTAAAGAGCGCAGCGCTCCTCGAAAACCACTATAGCAAGAGACGAGGGGCGCCTTGGATCTAAAGGGCAAATGGAAAAGATGTAATGTCTTGGGCCGGCCCCCGCCACCACTTCCAGGGTAACAGATGATCACAGGCGGTAAGAACAAAACGCGATCAAGATGGTTCCGATCCCAAGTGTGGGTCGCTGAGCGGCAGCCATAATGCGAAGCTGCTGCTAACTGCTAGACTATCAACACTGCCGCATCCCACCGCCTCCTTCACACGCCAACACCACCCTTAGTGAACAAGTTCATATGGGTCACCACACTCCCAAAACTCCTGTTATTGGTTAGGTTTTTATGACGTCAGATGACTGCTCTTTCTTGTCTTACGTAAATAAGCCTACAGCAGTCACGTGACAATACGAGGAGCGGCAGACACTACGTTACTGGCCGCGGGAGGTCATATTGGGTCATTTAGGTCTAGGGTCTGGTCAAGACTTAAGACAAGAACAGGCCATTAAGTTGACGGGTGGGTCAGCCAGCCTTGACGCCAACATAGTAATAAAAACCTTCTTTTTTGCTTCCATGTTCTCTACTTTCTACTACCAGGCTTTCTACTTTCTACTTGCAGGCTCTCTACTTTCTACTTGCAGGCTCTCTACTTTCTACTTCCAGGCTCTCTACTTTCTACTTCCAGGCTCTCTACTTTCTACTTCCAGGCTCTCTACTTTCTACTTCCATGCTCTCTACTTTCTACTTCCAGGCTCTCTACTTTCTACTTCCAGGCTCTCGACTTTCTACTTCCAGTCTTTCTACTTTCTACTTCCAGGATCTCTACTTTCTACTTCCAGGCTATCTACTTTCAGACTCTCTACTTTCTACTTCCAGGGTATCTACTTTCTACTTCCAGGATCTCTACTTTCTACTTCCAGGCTCTTTGCTTTATACTTCCAAGCTCTCTACTTTCTACTTCCAGGATCTTTGCTTTTTACTTCCAGGATAGGATGAGAATCTTATCCTTACTGGAATCTTAAAGTATCTCAAACTGGTTCTTTACTCTACTGTATTTATATTAATTATACATGGCTGGAACCTTGTTGTGGCAGTAGACTCAAAAACGACTGTTGAACAGTAAACAGTCAGAGCAGGAGTGGCGAAGGTTTCAGTACCAAGGCAAGCAACGCTGCTATGAACACTATCAGAGACGGTGGCTGAGTGGACAGCGCTTCAGATTCGTAGTCCTGAGTTTCCGGGTTCGATCCCCGGTGGAGGCGGAGACAAATGGGCAAAATGTTTCTTTCACCTCTGATGCCCCTGTTACCTAGCAGTAAATAGGTACCTGGGAGTTAGACAGCTGTTACGGGCTGTTTCCTGAGGGTAACACAAAACGAGGCCTGGTCGAGGACCGGGCCGCGGGGACGCTAAGCCCCGAAATCATCTCAAGATAACCTCAAGATAACGGCAGGAAAATGACTTACTAGAGTTGTCTGTTAGTACTCAGTCTTCGTGGCTTGCAGCCTTGTTTTGGTTATCTTGAGATGATTTCGGGGCTTTAGTGTCCCCGCGGCCCGGTCCTCGACCAGGCCTCCACCCCCAGGAAGCAGCCCGTGACAGCTGACTAACTCCCAGGTACCTATTTACTGCTAGGTAACAGGGGCATTCAGGGTGAAAGAAACTTTGCCCATTTGTTTCTGCCTCGTGCGGGAATCGAACCCGCGCCACAGAATTACAGAATTAATTGGTACTTGAAATGTGTAATTCACAGAGACGTTGGGAGTCGCACGAATGTGAGGGGCTGTGAAAGCGACTCTTCCTTTATCGGTGATATTTTAATGAGGAGGAGGAGAAGGAGGAGGAGGAGGGGGAGGAAGGGAACTATCACGGGAAAGCGCCAAGTCATTACGACTATATAGCACTGGGAAGGGGTCAGGATAAGGATTTGGGATAGGACGGGGGGAAGGAATGGCGCCCAACCACTTGGACGGTCGGGGATTGAACGACGACCTGCATGAAGCGAGACCGTCGCTCTACCGTCCAGCCCAAGCGGATGAGCAGGAGGAGGAGGAGAAGGAGAGGAGGAGGGAGGAGGAGGAAAAAATGAAGAATGAAAGAATAAACAGAATGAAAGGACAAGAAAGAAGAGGAGGTGGTGGAAAGAACAAAAAGGAAGGAGGAAGAAATAGAGCAGAAAGAGCAAGAAAAGAAAACATTTGTACAATGAAGGGTAAGAGAAGGGTAGTGATGCCTTCCAAGGAAAGTGGTAATTAGAAAAGGTCAAGGTAAAAAAAGGAAGAAGAAAAGGTCAGAAGAAAGGGCAGTCAAACGCTAAGTGAAAGAAGCCAAGAACAAAAATCCCCAAGAAAAAGGAGAGATGGAAAAAGGGCCAAGAAAATGGTAAAGAAAAAAGGCACTAAGAAAAATATCAAGAAAGGGAACCTGAAAGGATGAGAGGGCAAGAGACAGTAAAGGGGAGGGAGGAGAGGGAAGAGGGAGGAGGGGGAAGGGGGAAGGGGGCGGAATGAGGGGGAAGGGGGAAGGGGGCGGAATGAGGGGGAAGGGGGGCTAAACGGAGAGGGGGAAGGGGTTACGAAAGGGAAGGGGTTGCATCCTCACCCATGATAAGGGAGGGAAGAGAGGTGACAGAAGGGGGGTTACGTAGAGGAAGACGGAAGAGGAAGCAGGTGACAGAAGAGATGAATCAAAACAAAGGCTGCAACATGAAGATGCTCAACCACTTATGGACAGTCGGGGGATTGAACCCCGACCTGCATGAATCGAGACCGTCGCTCTACCGTCCAGCCCAAGTGGTTAACCATACACCACACACACACACACAACACCACTCCCACATTACTCTCCCCCGCAGACAGCAGCCGGGACGCCGAAGTTTATACGGAACTCGAGGCAAACTCCGAGGTGTGAATAGGTACACTCTGCTATCCTTTTTGGCGGGGAGTATTTGATGAGGCAGCCGTTGGAGGCAAACACACCCAGGCATCAAAGGTCCCCGCGACTCCCTCGCCACACTCCGGCCCATCACGTTGTTCTTGTTATAGATTCAGCTACTCGGAACAAGTTACAAGTAGCACGGGCTATGGTAAGCCCGTAACTTACCTGGCATAGGAGCGGGGCAAGTAGCACGGGCTATGGTGAGCCCGTAGTGGACTTACCTGGCACAGGAGCGGGACAAGTAGCACGGGCTATGGTGAGCCCGTAACTTACCTGGCACAGGAGCGAGGCAAGTAGCACGGGCTATGGTGAGCCCGTAACTTACCCGGCACAGGAGCGGGGCAAGTAGCACGGGCTATGGTGAGCCCGTAACTTACCTGGCACAGGAGCGAGGCAAGTAGCACGGGCTATGGTGAGCCCGTAACTTACCCGGCACAGGAGCGGGGCAAGTAGCACGGGCTATGGTGAGCCCGTAGTGGACTTACCTGGCACAGGAGCGGAGCACGTAGCACGGGCTATGGTGATCCCGTAGTGGACTTACCTGGCACAGGAGTGGGGCAAGTAGCACGGGCTATGGTGAGCCCGTAGTGGACTTACCCGGCATAGGAGCGGGGCAAGTAGCACGGGCTATGGTGAGCCCGTAGTGGACTTACCCGGCATAGGAGCGGGGCAAGTAGCACGGGCTATGGTGAGCCCGTAACTTACCTGGCACAGGAGCGGGGCAAGTAGCACGGGCTATGGTGAGCCCGTAACTTACCCGGCACAGGAGCGGGGCAAGTAGCACGGGCTATGGTGAGCCCGTAGTGTACTTACCTGGCACAGGAGCGGGGCAAGTAGCACGGGCTATGGTGAGCCCGTAGTGGACTTACCTGGCACAGGAGCGGGGCAAGTAGCACGGGTTATGGTGAGCCCGTAGTGGACTTACCTGGCACAGGAGCGGGGCAAGTAGCACGGGCTATGGTGAGCCCGTAGTGGACTTACCTGGCACAGGAGCGGGGCAAGTAGCACGGGTTATGGTGAGCCCGTTGTGGACTTACCTGGCACAGGAGCGGGGCAAGTAGCACGGGCTATGGTGAGCCCGTAGTGGACTTACCTGGCACAGGAGCGGGGCAAGTAGCACGGGCTATGGTGAGCCCGTAGGTGGACTTACCTGGCACAGGAGCGGGGCAAGTAGCACGGGCTATGGTGAGCCCGTAGTGGACTTACCTGGCACAGGAGCGGGGCAAGTAGCACGGGCTATGGTGAGCCCGTAGTGGACTTACCTGGCACAGGAGCGGGGCAAGTAGCACGGGCTATGGTGAGCCCGTAGTGGACTTACCTGGCACAGGAGCGGGGCAAGTAGCACGGGCTATGGTGAGCCCGTAGTGGACTTACCTGGCACAGGAGCGGGGCAAGTAGCACGGGCTATGGTGAGCCCGTAGTGGACTTACCTGGCACAGGAGCGGGGCAAGTAGCACGGGCTATGGTGAGCCCGTAGTGGACTTATCTGGCACAGGAGCGGGGCAAGTAGCACGGGCTATGGTGAGCCCGTAGTGGACTTACCTGGCACAGGAGCGGGGCAAGTAGCACGGGCTATGGTGAGCCCGTAGTGGACTTACCTGGCACAGGAGCGGGGCAAGTAGCACGGGCTATGGTGATCCCGTAGTGAACTTACCTGGCACAGGAGCGGGGCAAGTAGCACGGGCTATGGTGAGCCCGTAGTGGACTTACCTGGCACAGGAGCGGGGCAAGTAGCACGGGCTATGGTGAGCCCGTAGTGGACTTACCTGGCACAGGAGCGGGGCTGTGTGTGGCCCACGACGTGTTGGTCTTTATTTATTATAGGGAGTTCCCAGGAGCTCCCTGGAGGTGTGTCTGGAGCTCTGCTTAATTCGGTTACTTAATGCTTCATGCATGGTAGCTATCTTAGGGAACTATAAGTAGAAAGGGCCAAGTCAATTTCGACTATACAGCACTTGGATGAGGTCAGGATAATGATTTGGGATGGGACCGGTGTTTGGAATGGTGCCCAACTATATGCAAGGTCGGGGATTGAACGCTGTCCTCTATTAAGCAAGACCGTCGCTCTACCGTCCAGCCGTTCATGAATGGTAGTAATGGAAAGCTGTTAGGCTTGGAGTGGACGACCCGACCGTCTGTAAGTGGTTGGGGACCATTCCTTTCCCCCCGTCCCATCCCAAATCCTTATCCTGCCCCCTTCCCAGTGCTATATAGTCGTAATGACTTGGCGCTTTCTCCTTGATAATTCCCTCCTTCCCTATTTAATTCTTAATTGGATGTTGACTCCCTATTCACTAAAGTTCATGTCGACGATGTCTTAGTATTCTTGCAAGAAAGATTCAAAATTGACTAAACTTTTCCTCTGCCAGGATATAAGAATTAAAATAGTTGTGTCTGTGTCTGCTGACGTATTTCCGTCTCAAAACAATTTCGACTGTCTAATATATGGTTGTAGTTCGAGTAGTTTCCTGTCTCCGGTGATATCTATATCTAACCCGATATGGACTACTTGGAGACAAGGGGTCTGACAGCTGAGTGGACAGCGCTTGAGGATTCGTAGTCCTGGTTCCGGGTTCGATCCCCGGTGGAGGCGGAAACAAATGTGCAGAGTTTCTTTCACCCCTGATGCATCTGTCCACTTAGCAGTAAATAGGTACCTGGGAGTTATACAGCTGCTACGAGCTGCTTCCTGGGAAGGGGGAGGGTGTAACAAAAAAGGAGGCCTGGTTGATGACCGGGCCGCGGCGACGCTAAGCCCCGAAATCATCTCAAGATAATCTCAAGATATGTGTCCTCTCCCTGATCAAACCTCGCAAATTTCTACCAGACTATCACCAATAGGCAGTAGACGATCGTTACAGACGAGGAGTCACAATAACGTGGCTGAAATATGTTGACCAGACCACACACACTAGAAAGTGAAGGGACGACGACGTTTTCGGTCTGTCCTGGACCATTCACAATCGACTTGAGAATGGTCCAGGACGGACCGAAACGTCGTCGTCCCTTCACTTTCTAGTATGTGGTCTGGTCAACATAGAAGATCGTTTCCTGGTCAGTCCTCATACTTCAGACATAGCGCAAACTAGATCATTTTCAGTTAACCAAAGTTAGTAATGAATTAGTTAAATTTTATAAACATATAGGTTATCTTGAGATGATTTCGGGGCTTTAGTATCCCCGCGGCCCGGTCCTCGACCAGGCCTCCACCCCCAGGAAGCAGCCCGTGACAGCTGACTAACACCCAGGTACCTATTTTACTGCTAGGTAACAGGGGCATAGTCTGAAAGAAACTCTGCCTATTGTTTCTCGCCGGCGCTATGGATCGAACCCGGGACCACAGGATCTCAAGTCCAGTGTGCAGTCCGCTCGGCCGACCGGCTCCCCTCTATAGCTTTACCTATATAGGTAAAGCTGAGGGTACCAATGTCCTCGACATCCCTGCAAAGATTGCAATATGGTCTTAAACAGCCAAACAGGCAGAGACCCAAGACCCGAACCACTGAACAAAAGAGGTTCATCAGATATGCCCAGCAAAAGTTCAATACGCGAGAGTTCAAGTTCAAGTTCAATCACGCGAGACCGATCAACAAATTATATTTGATGATTCTTGAAAATCTCAACATTGTGGCTTCAACGAAAAATATTAGAATCTACTTTTACAAATAATATTCGAAATGTTCCTATCACCTCGAGACAATGGTTACCGGGTTGTGTGAGTGGTTATGTAACAGGGGCCAGATTCACGAAGCAGTTACGCAAGCACTTACGAACCTGTCCATCTTTTCTCAATCTTTGGCGACTTTGTTTACAATTATTAAGCAGTTAATGAGCTCCGAAGCACCAGGAGGCTGTTTATAACAATAACAACAGTTGATTGGCAAGTTTTCATGCTTGTAAACTGTTTAATAAATGTAACCAAAGCCGTCAAAGATTGAGGAAAGATGTACACGTTCGTAAGTACTTGCGTAGCTGCTTCGTGAATCTGGCCCCAGGTTCGTAAGTGCTTGCGTAACTGCTTCGTGAATCTGGCCCTTGGTTCGTAAGTGCTTGCGTAACTGCTTCGTGAATCTGATGTGGCCTCCGGCACCCGAGCAACGCCGGGTACCGCTCTTTAGAATACATATAAAAAGAGTCTGTTATCTGTTGGAAATGGAGGGACAGACGCCTGGAGTTAGTCTCACAAGACCTTGCATGGTGATTAGTATTTGTCCGGGAGTAGTCATTGACTGGACAGGTTCGAGCCCCGTGGCTCTACTTTGCATGACATGTTAAATCGTACAATATTTTTATGTCGCTCTAATACCAGACTCCATCGTCACTAAGATCTGTCCAGCATATTATTTTTTACATGATTATATGTTAGTATTCTTGTGGTGAAGGGTAGGGAAGGTGGTGAAGGGTAGGGAAGGTGGTGAAGGGTAGGGAAGGTGGTGAAGGGTAGGGAAGGTGGTGAAGGGTAGGGAAGGTGGTGAAGGGTAGGGAAGGTGGTGAAGGGTAGGGAAGGTGGTGAAGGGTAGGGAAGGTGGTGAAGGGTAGGGAAGGTGGTGAAGGGTAGGGAAGGTGGTGAAGGGTAGGGAAGGTGGTGAAGGGTAGGGAAGGTGGTGAAGGGTAGGGAAGGTGGTGAAGGGTAGGGAAGGTGGTGAAGGGTAGGGAAGGTGGTGAAGGGTAGGGAAGGTGGTGAAGGGTAGGGAAGGTGGTGAAGGGTAGGGAAGGTAGTGAAGGGTAGGGAAGGTGGTGAAGGGTAGGGAAGGTGGTGAAGGGTAGGGAAGGTGGTGAAGGGTAGGGAAGGTGATGAAGGGTAGGGAAGGTGGTGAAGGGTAGGGAAGGTGGTGAAGGGTAGGGAAGGTGGTCAAGGGTAGGGAAGGTGGTGAAGGGTAGGGAAGGTAGTGAAGGGTAGGGAAGGTGGTGAAGGGTAGGGAAGGTGGTGAAGGGTAGGGAAGGTGGTGAAGGGTAGGGAAGGTGATGAAGGGTAGGGAAGGTGGTGAAGGGTAGGGAAGGTGGTCAAGGGTAGGGAAGGTGGTGAAGGGTAGGGAAGGTGGTGAAGGGTAGGGAAGGTGGTCAAGGGTAAGGAAGGATGAAGGGTATATGTGCTTACTTATGTGTGTGTGTGTACTCACCTAGTTGTGTGTGTGTGTGAAGCGGGAATTGTCTCGAAGCATCCAAGTTAACACATCAATATGTAAAAATTAATGACATATTGCGTTAACAAAGAAACATAACTCTCAACACACCAGCTTGGGCTCGTGCAGACTCCCCACCACAACAGACAGATTGTACATACTTCACAAAGCTCACAATATATATATTCCCCGCCTGTCTTCCACACAACTCCTCTCCAAAGATTACATCACAAGACTAGTAGCGAACACGTGACCACAAGATAGCTATTCCCTTTGCACAAGCAAAAATAGAAATCCGCACAATTATTGAGCGCGTTTTGGCCACAAATTGGCGATCAAACCATAGAGTCACTTCGATAATACAACCATCTTGATAGTTACATGCAATTCTTAACGATAGTAAATAAAATTCAAGAACTCACTTATCATATTAAACGACATACAACTGTGCTGTGAACTGATCTTTCTAGCCTGTGCACATAAGTACCTCATTTGCATAACACCATCTCTTGGAGTAACATTAGGTGCTACTCCGAAGTAATCCCTCGGAGTAATCCCCCTAGAGTAATCCCCCAGAGTAATCCCCACGTTAATAAAGTCCACCTTCCAGATAACATAACGTTCAGATAAAGAAAATATTAACATATCATGTAATGTCAAGTCGATGATTCGTCAAGGTTGTTAACAACAACATTTTGCCGAGAATTATTCTTCTGAGGAATTAGTCATCTGGTGAGCAATAAGGCGATTATTATTGTAAGGAAATTCTTTCAGCGTTTATCTAAAGCAGTTCCTCCAAAATGTGGCTCATTTTCCTATTTTTAATATCCAATAGTTGGCAGCTATTCAAGATAAAACTGATTGTCCAAAAATTCAATATATTTTTTAGTAATGTCATGTGAATAAATTCCTTCTGTATCATATAAGATCTCACTCCTAAATATCGAATCGTACGAGATTTTTGATTAGATTTTTTCTTACAGAAGATAACTTGTGCCTCAATGTCTTATTATTAAGTGCATATATCTAGTATGCATCTACTTAGAAACTGCAAGTAAACTGACCTTTCTTGACTAGGCTGAGGCAAAGACTAGGCAAGTGAGTATTGCTCATGCAGACGAGGAGTCACAATAACGTGGCTGAAATATGTTGACCAGACCACACACTAGAAGGTGAAGGGACGACGACGTCTCGGTCCGTCCTGGACCATTCTCAAGTCCAGGACTTGAGAATGGGTCTGATTATGTCGTCGTCCCTTCACTTTCTAGTGTGTGGTCTGGTCAACTGTATTGCTCACTTGCTTGGACTCGAATTAAAAACTAATGAATTTAAAACTCTTCTCAATAAGGTTTCCAGTAGTGGTAGACCAGGCGACTGCTTACATATATATCTCAAGATCCCACTCCACCAAGGACCGGCCTCTGTGGCTGCAACCCAAAACAGTTGGCCAAGTCGCAGGTTACTATTTACAACTAGGTAAACAGAGGCATCACGTGTAGGGAAATCTGCCAAAACGAGACTCGGGAACCGATTTCGTATGGAATCGGTCGAGTTTTACCCAGCAAGAGGAGATAACCAAGTATTAGTGACGCAAAAATATTCAGTTGAACACGAAATATGCGAAAGAACCCTGATACGATGCTCTCATATTACTGTTACTAATATATACAAAGCATATTAGAGCCCCGTCTTTGGAGGAGAAGGTTTGTGCTTAATAGAGGAAACGAGTGAGGAGACAAGGTCGGTGCTCGAGTGAGCCCGTCCTAGCTCACTGTCTTATTGACTTCTGGAAGACAAGTAGAGCCCGGGACTCAAGAGCTTCTGGAGTCTTTCTGGAACGGCTGAGGCAGCTGGAAAAATCTTTATCTGAAGTGTTGTTGCTGGATCTTAGCAGCAAGTTGGGCCCTACAAGGATCTCCTGGAGGAGGTAAGGAACGTCTGAGGTGCTCTGAAGGACCTGGGAAGGAGCTCACCTGATGATCCTTGACGTGTTCGAACCTTTTCCTGAAGTACCGTAGCCAAGTGAACACTGTGAGACGAGACAAGGAGGTGGTCAGTGAAGAGACGTGATGATAAGAGGAATGGCCACTATTGATACAGTGAAAACACTGTATCAGTAATAACAAAGTGGTACTGTGTCACTATAGTGACGGACATCAGGTCATCATCAATAATGAGGCAACACGTAATGAGGTATATGTTGCCTCATTATTTTTGTGAGGCAACACAAAACTAATGAGGTATTTGACACCCTCATTTACGCTCATTGGATCCTCATAGTGAAGTTAGTGATATCAGAGTAGCTGTAGTATGGTGAAGCACAATACAACGACGACTCGCAATAGCATATTTGACATCAAACTTCGTTGTGGACTTCCAGTGAAGCCATTGTTCGAGGTGAAACATCCTTCTTCAGAATAAGGAATCATATCAAATGAACAAATCCACAAGGGCCGTGACGAGGATTCGAACCTACGTCCGAGAGGATCCCAGACGCTGCCTTAATCGACTGAGCTACGACATGGTAAAAAGAATTGCGTTCTAACCCTCATCACGGCCCTTGTGGATTTGTTCATTTGATGCATCACGCTATTGTGATTTCTGTGTGTAAGGAATCATGTCATTATACGCATATCGTCATTGTTCATAACGGAACACTCGCGACACCAACAGTTGTTGTTGTTGTTAAAGATTCGCTACCTGGAACAAAAAGTTCAAAGTAGCACGGGCTATGGTGAACCCATGCAGCAAAAATTACCTGGCGTTATGGATATAACATTTTGTCACCGCATGTAGAAAAATATATTGTTTTTCAAAAGACAATGGCGGAGGCATCACCGTCCAAGATGGTGGAAAAAAACAGCTTTTAAAACTACACTCGTGTTCATTATCGCGGAGACTGACAACATCGCTGAAAATATTATTACCTAAGTCATCATTAAGGTCATCCATTGTTACCACCAACGACTACAAGTAACGATGCCATTTCTGCTACACTACCAACGACACTACCAGAACATTAGCAGGAAACCTAACCCCCATAACCGTGTCATTGAGGTCACTACCATCAACGGATCATAACTTTCCCTGGCTGAGAGCCACCCATCCCAGCAGCAGCAGGAGCGGCGTCCAGTGGCTAGGCAATGAATCAATACCTTTGGTGTTGCTGGAATGGACGGAGGCGCCGGGAAAGACTCCTTTATAAAGTTATTGAGAGTGATTCTATGGTCTCAGCTCCACCCTAGCCGCCTGCGACCCTTCTCTCCTTCTCCTTTTCTTATTTACTCTTTCTTAAGACCCACGTGTCTATCTTTCGTATTCTTAATAAAAATTTTATATTTTACTCATATTTCTCTTAGGAATTCACAATCCATATTTTGAATCTGCTCTATAATTATGTCTTCGTTTTGTTTATAATTGTCTTCAATATCATATTCCTCTCATTGTCTACCAGTTTTGTTTATTAACCTATTCTGTAGTTGGTACTATAATAGGTTGTATAAATATGTGTTGTTTTCATCGTTGGTCTGGTTGTTGAAGCTCCCACGACACTGTAAGAAGTGGTGGTGTACAGGAGCATAAATTTCTTTGCTGTTTTAACACTGCTCCAGAGTTACCAAATTTCAACACCTCTCTCTCTCTCTGTGTCTGTCTCTGTCTCTGTGTCTGTCTCTCTCTCTGCCTCTCTGCTTCTCTGCTTCTCTGTCTCTGTCTCTGTCTCTCTCTGTCTCTCTCTCTCTCTCTCTCTCTCTCTCTCTCTCTCTCTCTCTCTCTCTCCACCATATTTCATATTTTCTTAATCCTGAACGTTGATTTTTTCTGTCTACCATTCCATTCACTTATTGTCTGTCTATCAATATTCCTTATCGTATCTCAGGAATTTGGCGTCTTGTTTGAAAGCAGCTGTTCCCAATATTATTGGCGCATACAACGCATTTTGTATAAAAATATTCTTTAATATAAAATTTCGAAATGAATGTGAAACATATTTCGCCGGTTACCAGGTATTTAGAAATGTTATTGAGGTTAATCCTTTGGTGAAAAGATAAACGTGAAAGTGAACTTAGTGAAATTGAGTGCCTGACAGCTGGGTGAACAGCACTCGGGATTCGTAGTCCTAAGGGTTCCGGGTTCGATCCCCGGTGAAGGCGGAGACAAATGGGCAGAGGTTCTTTCACCCCCTGATGCTTGATGCTTTCACCCCCTGTTACCTAGCAGTAAATGGGTACCTGGGTGTTAGCTGTCACGGGCTGCTTCCTGGGGGTGGAGTCCTGGTCGAGGACCGGGCCGCGGGGACACTAAAGCCCCGAAATCATCTCAAGATAACCTCAAGATAACCCATAGGAGGCAGCTCCTATTTACATCCACCCAAACAAGTTCATATATATGTTTAACCTACGCTTAAAACAATCCAGCCAACCCGTCTATTATCATATCCAAAAACTACAACCCTATTTCCACGTCAGTAATTTCCCCCCAGGCGTTTCCCGAATTTAAATTTATCTAATATATTTTTCGTGTTCTATTTTGTGTCGATAAAGTTAAAACTTTACTCGCATCCCCTGTGTCATACTCTTTCATAAATTGTTGAGAACAAACAATAGTATTTAACAAAAGTATTGTAGCCTGTTATCGCTACAGATAACAGAACATGCACAAATGTAATTCTAGCTTCCAAAGTATAAAGAAAACTTTAAAAAGTTACGTACAAAATATACCTATATAAGTTATTTTTTCTGGTGGTAATATATTAATAGTTAAAATCATGCACAGTGTAAACATAGTGTATACAAATTAATGAAGAAATATATAATAAATTAGAATATTTTTAACAATTACGAAGATTAAAAAATTACAAAAATGAGTGGAGGCATCCGGTTATCTTACTCAGTGTGAGAGGAGGCATCCGGTTATCTTACTCAGTGTGAGTGGAGGCATCCGGTTATCTTACTCAGTATGAGAGGAGGCATCCGGTTATCTCACTCAGTGTGAGTGGAGGCATCCGGTTATCTCAGTGTGAGAGGAGGCATCCAGTTATCTCACTTAGTGTGAGAGGAGGCATCCGGTTATCTTCTTCAGTGTGAGTGGAGGCATCCGGTTATCTCAGTGTGAGAGAAGGCATCCGGTTATCTCACTCAGTGTGAGTGGAGGCATCCGGTTATCTTCTTCAGTGTGAGTGGAGGCATCCGGTTATCTTCTTCAGTGTGAGTGGAGGCATCCGGTTATCTCACTCAGTGTGAGAGGAGGCATCCGGTTATCTCACTCAGTGTGAGTGGAGGCATCCGGTTATCTCACTCAGTGTGAGTGGAGGCATCCGGTTATCTCAGTGTGAGTGGAGGCATCCGGTTATCTCAGTGTGAGTGGAGGCATCCGGTTATCTCAGTGTGAGTGGAGGCATCCGGTTATCTCACTCAGTGTGAGTGGAGGCATCCGGTTATCTTCTTCAGTGGTATTGGGCCTCCGTTACCAACTTGGCAGCATCATTAGCGACTTGATGGCATCATTACAAACTTGACGGCATCACTACCAACTTGACGGGGTTTTAAGAACCTTGTCACTTCTCTTACAACTGTCTATCTTTGTAATGGTTGTCAACTTTGTTCCCATTCCATTACAAACTGTATTATGCCAAGCTTGAAGACGGAATGAGACACACTTGGGTCGCTGGGAACATTGCAGCATCGTGCATTGCAGCATTCTAGACTTCGA
>NC_091204.1:13477403-13482403 GCF_040958095.1 Procambarus clarkii
TGGAGCATCTGGAGCGAAGGAACTTTGTAACACAGCATCAACATGGGTTCAGGGATGGCAGGTCCTGCCTCACAGGGTTACTTGAATTCTACGACCAGGCAACAAAAATAAGGCAAGAAAGAGAAGGGTGGGCAGACTGCATATTTTTGGATTGTCAGAAAGCCTTTGATACAGTGCCACACAAGAGGCTAGTGCGAAAGTTGGAGATGCAGGCTGGAGTGAGAGGGAAGGTACTCCGGTGGATAGAGGAATACCTAAGCAACAGGAGACAACGAGTCTGTGTGAGGGGTGAGGTCTCAGATTGGCGAGACGTCACAAGTGGAGTCCCGCAGGGGTCAGTCCTTGGACCTATACTGTTTCTGGTATATGTAAATGATCTCCCAGAGGGTATAGATTCGTTCCTCTCAATGTTTGCCGACGATGCAAAAATTATGAGGAGGATTGAAACAGAGGATGATAGTAGGAGGCTACAAGATGACCTGGATAGACTGAGTGAATGGTCCAACAAATGGCTGTTGAAGTTCAACCCGAGTAAATGCAAAGTAATGAAACTAGGCAGTGGAAACAGGAGGCCAGGCACAGGATACAGAATAGGAGATGAAGTACTTAATGAAACAGACAGAGAGAAAGATCTAGGAGTTGATATCACACCAAACCTGTCTCCTGAAGCCCACATAAAGAGAATAACGTCTGCGGCATATGCGAGGCTGGCTAACATCAGAACGGCGTTCAGGAACCTGTGTAAGGAATCATTCAGAATCTTGTACACCACATATGTAAGACCAATCCTGGAGTATGCGGCCCCAGCATGGAGCCCGTACCTTGTCAAGCACAAGACGAAGCTGGAAAAAGTCCAAAGGTATGCTACTAGACTAGTCCCAGAACTAAGAGGCATGAGTTATGAGGAAAGGCTGCGGGAAATGCACCTCACGACACTGGAAGACAGAAGAGTAAGGGGGGACATGATCACAACCTACAAAATCCTCAGGGGAATCGACCGGGTAAACAAGGACGAACTTTTCAACACTGGTGGGACGCGAACAAGGGGACACAGGTGGAAGCTGAGTACCCAAATGAGCCACAGAGACGTTAGAAAGAACTTTTTCAGTGTCAGAGTAGTTAGCAAATGGAATGCATTAGGAAGTGATGTGGTGGAGGCTGACTCCATTCACAGTTTCAAATGTAGATATGATAGAGCCCAATAGGCTCAGGAATCTGTACACCAGTTGATTGACGGTTGAGAGGCGGGACCAAAGAGCCAGAGCTCAACCCCCGCAAGCACAATTAGGTGAGTACACACACACACCCACACACACACACCCACACACACAGGGAAATGGGACAGGAGTCACTGCTGTAAACAACCGATGCTCGAAAGGTGGGATCCAAGAGTCAATGCTCGATCCTGCAGACACAACTAGGTGAGTATACACACACACACACACACACACACACACACACACACACACACACACACACACACACACATTATTTTTACATAAAGAACTGTGAAAACAACAAGTGTTGCTGTAGATGTAAAGTGAGGGAAAATAAACCAACAAATTCACCTGTATAATTTCCCCTCCCTCACCCAACCGTTTTCTTTGCTTGAGGCATAGAAAACGGAGATCACAACTCCCACGGCCGTCATTGTCATCACTTGGATTGTGCTCGATTAAATCCCTTTCCATCAGTGTTTTAGAAGCGATTTATCGTGAAAATCGGATGATTCCGCAAACTTCCCAAAGATAAGGTGAGGATTTTGTCAATTAATTTATATCGTTATTTCTGACTTTTTCTCGATTGCAGTACAACCTTCCGGGGATAGATTGTGAAACCTTTTTACGCAATTTCCTTAACGAGGTATTTTCTCTTTATTTGAAACCAATCCGGCAACTTTGCTCTTTACTAGCAAATAAAGAAGCATATAGTGATTAATTACTGAGAATTACCTTTTGCTTTTTGACTATCTTTACGCTATGAACGAACAAACCAATTATATCGTTCTTATGAACTTTCGCTACATACCTACATATTATTAGTATATATATATATATATATATATATATATATATATATATATATATATATATATATATATATATATATATATATATAATGTGTGTGTGTGTAATCTGATTAACTGATCAAAAGCTCTGACACATTGCCACCATACGGCGCTGGCAGTTTGGATACAGGATAACTGTATCCTCCTGTATCCTTCATGTATTTTGATATTCGCCTCTGTATTCGGATTTGAAAAATGCAGCGGTAAACGCAGCCTAAATGTTCTGGATTAAATTCACGCTCCAGGATAGAAGCTTTTGGGCAGCGTTTCCTTACACTTCAGACCTCTCTATTAACCTAAAATACACATTGAAAACAACATCAAAAATATTAACATATGGTCTGAAAATATTTTCCGTAAGTCTATAAATCCTTAAATATTTTCATAGTCCAAAAACGACTCAAAACATAAAAATGACTTAATAAAGACTTAAAGTATCGTCTTAAGACACCTCTTAAATACTTTATAACGTTTGTCAATTTTTACAATATACAATACTAATAGTACTCACTAAAATATGAAGCAAGACTGATATTGATAAATGTATCGATTAAATGATATCGATAAATGTATTATCGTCGTCATAATAAATGTCAGAGATTGTTTTGTGTGTGTGTAGAGGCCAGGTGGAAGTGAGTGGTATACCCTATTGTGTCACCAAACTGGCCTGGGGATAGTTACGATGGTGTGTGCCTGTGTTCCTCTCGCGTCTTGCCAGTCTGGTGCCTGGAGACTGGCAGTTGAAGGTTGTTAGGCCGTCCTCGACTCAAGTCCATACCATCCAGCGGTCAACCCCACAGACGCATTCATAAATTTTAACATGCTGTTTATTCAAAACGGGAATTTTCTCAAGTATAAATTAATATTGTAATATATTACCATATTGTGTATATATAGGCATAGGATAGGTTAGGTTAGGTGTTTAGGTTCTGTTGGCGATTATTTGTATTTGTAGTACGTGGGTGAAGCATTTATAGCGTTGTGATTCGAAGAAAATTCGTCAGTGAAGCACTTGTTCCGGATATGTTCGAACGTCAGCAGTTGTGAGTCGTGTGTAAACCGCTTTTCATTCATAAACAGGGGGTTTGGCGGGTGCATGGAATCACTTTTGGATCTTTGTTTGGAGGACGGGCTGCTTGTCCCGGAAGTGTTCGAACGGAATCAGTTGTGAGTCGTGTGTAAACTGCTTTTCATTCACAAACAGCTGGGGGTTGGCGGGTGGATGGAATCACCTTTGGGTCTTTATTTGGAGGACGGGCTGCTGTTAGAGTCAAGATGAGATCATTGTCACAGAAGCTTCGCCGTTCGAATACGATTGGGTTGCAATTTGCCACTAAGCTGGAGCTTGCAGAAGTTTCGGAGGCTCTTTTGTGAAGTTCTCCGAGAGAGGCTTGAAAATGTGGCAGGGCTCCAGTTGCTGGCCGCTGGCACGGTCTTGGTGAAATTTGGTGCCTCACTGTTATTTACAAAATGTTTGAGTGAGTTTGAGCTTCGCGTGCTTTATTATTATTAACATCTTTATTGACAAAATTAATTACAATTTTGCCTAATCTGAGGATTTCGATTAAGTCTTATTAAAGTGAGGATAATGCTGGTATTCACTGTCACGCAGGACAAAGAGTCATACATAAGACAATAGGTCTAAACTGTGCTCACTCTACCTGGGGTGGTAGGGACCTTGAGGTTACCTTGAGATGATTTCGGGGCTTAACGTCCCCGGGGCCGGTCCTCGCCCAGGCCTCCTCGTTTCTGGACTGGTTAACCAGGCTGTTGGACGCGGCTGCTCGCAGCCTGACGTATGAGTCACAGCCTGGTTGATTAGGTATCCTTTGGAGGTGCTTATCCAGTTCTCTCTTGAACACTGTGAGGGGTCGGCCAGTTATGCCCCTTATGTGTAGTGGAAGCGTGTTGAACAGTCTCGGGCCTCTGATGATGATGATGATAGAGTTCTCTCTCAGAGTACCTGTTGCACCTCTGCTTTTCAACGGGGGTATTCTGCACATCCTGCCATGTCTTCTGGTGTCATGTGATGTTATTTCTGTGTGCAGGTTTCGGACCAGCCCCTATACTATTTTCCACGTGTAAATTATTATGTATCTCTCCCGACTGCGCTCAAGAGAATACAGATTTAGGCCTTTTAGTAGGTACCAATAGTTAAGATGTTTGACAGTGAAAGTTATTAATTATAGTTAACGTGTGACTTTTGAGACACTTTTCGAGATGGTCGATGAAACGATTACAGAGGTGATTGGGCAGTTTGAAAAAGTGTTGGGGATGCGCCTGAATTATTTCACCTCGGGGCCTTCACGGGTATACTGAGTGGTGAACAACCTGTGAATGTTATGTCGTCGAGGACTGTGTCATCTCGCATCTCGTCCTACTGTGAAAGGCTTCCATCTCTAAGAATTATATAATGGTCAGCCTCGCACGTGTCATTGGTGTGGGTTGCTGGACATTTTGCTGCTGTGTCCGGCTGGGGCTGGTTGAGGTGACTAGATTGCTTTTTTTATTATTAATATTTTCTACCACAGACGTGGCCACACATTTAAAATGCTAACCAACATATATACATTTTCTTCTGTCCTCCATGGACAGGGTGAGAGATGCTTTAAACATAGAGTTCAAGGGTTTATTGAACAACAAGGTTGCTTGAGGGAGGGTGATTTCACGCACCCGGGACGACGGGTTGTGGTCGTGGAGATGTGGGGTCGGCATCAGTGCGGAGTGGGTGTGCTTGCAAAGTTTCGTTCCTGTCAATGTTCTTTATTGTAAATTGAGTGTGGAATGTTGTGGATGGGTATAATCGTCTGTGGGATTCCGTGTATTTACTTGGTAAGGGTGTTTGATAACGTTGTACCTTGAGATTACCTTGAGGTGCTTCCGGGGCTTAGCGTCCCCGCGGCCCGGTCGTCGACCAGGCCTCCTGGTTGCC
>NC_091204.1:13489903-13491010 GCF_040958095.1 Procambarus clarkii
GTAATTTAGTGCTTCTTGTCTGTCCAATTTCGTGAATATTGGGACTATTGGGCCTCGTAGCCTGGTGGATGGGCCTCGTAGCCTGGTGGATAGCGCGCAGGACTCGTAATTCTGTGGCGCGGGTTCGATTCCCGCACGAGGCAGAAACAAATGGGCAAAGTTTCTTTCACCCTGAATGCCCCTGTTACCTTGCAGTAAATAGGTACCTGGGTGTTAGTCAGCTGTCACGGGCTGCTTCCTGGGGGTGGAGGCCTGGTCAAGGACCGGGCCGCGGGGACACTAAAGCCCCGAAATCAACTCAAGATAACCTCAAGATATACACTTGCATTTTTCCAGAATCCTGGGAGGTTTCCTGTTTCAAGTGTTTTATTGTTAACATCAGTTAGTGAGTATAAAAAGTACCTTTGCAGCCTCCTTCAGTAGCAATGGTGATATTAAATATGGGCCCAACTGGTTTTATTGCATCTATTTCCTTCAGGTGTTTTTTTTAACCTTTTCCCTAGTGATTACTATGTCATCCAGTGTTTCCTCTAGCCTTTCATCACTAAACTCTGGTCTTCACATTGGTTCCACTGTGAAGACCTCCTGAAATCTTTTGTCGAGTTCCTCACAAACCTCTTTGTCTTTTCCCATGAGATTTCCTTCTTGTCGCTTAAGCTTGTATCATAGTCTCTCATTGTTGTTTTTCTTCTTGTATAGCTATAAAACTGTTGTGATTGGTGCTTAGCTTTTGCTGCAATGTCCTGTTCAATTTGTCTTTCAGCTTTCCTTCTGACTTTGGTGTATTTGTTTCTGGTTTCCTTTAATTTAAGTGCCTCTCAGTTTTGTCTGCTACTGGCTTTCTGTAGTTTTCCATGTTTCTTTGCTCCCACTCCTTTGCTTTTCTGCACTGCATAATAGATCAGGGGTATATTTTGCTTTCCTCGTCTTCCGAGCGCCTGACAGCTGGGTGGACAGCGCTTCGGATTCGTAGTCCTGAGGTTCCGGGTTCGATCCCCGGTGGAGGTGGAGACAAATGGGCAAAATGTTTCTTTCACCCTGATGCTCTGTTATCTAGCAGTAAACAGGTACCTGGGAGTTAGACAGCTGCTACGGGCTGCTTCCTGG
>NC_091204.1:13491510-13526510 GCF_040958095.1 Procambarus clarkii
ATTGTTAAAACCACGGTCACACAATGTAACACGGGGGAGGCCAGGTCACACAGTGTTACACGGGGGGAGGCCAGATCACACAATGTAACACGGGGCGAAACAGGAAAGTCTCTATCCTGTGCATAGAATAGACGGGAGACTAAATTTCTTTCATCCTCAAAGGATAAACCGGTGGTTCTTTTAAACCACATGGCATTATCTCCTCCTGTTTGAATCTTTCTCCAAGGGGGAACTCGGCAAAATTTTTGTACGAGGGGTCAAATACTGGCCGGCCCACGTACCAGAGACCAGATTTTTTTTTCGTGCACTAGAGAGATCAATACATAGGTCTAGACTGAAGAGATTCGTCCATTGGGAACGTACCGTAAGATTTTTATTTTTGAGTCGAAATAGCATTGATCGAATCTTATATTTTTTGTGAATTATTGACCTAAACTTATGGTGGAATATAAGCAAGATGAAGAAAGGTTTTCACACAGTAATGACCAAAATTTTGGTATGTTGTTCAGGATATAATATATTTTTGGGTTGCCTGTAGTGGGTAAAATGTTTTTAAGATCTTTTTTTGTATAAATTGATAATTTTTTTAATTATTTAGATCTATTTAAAAATGCGTTTGTTATTTACATTCTGCAGCCATTACTACACAATAGGGCTTAACTGCCAGACAATAATAGTATCACCACCACCACCACCACCACCACTACCACCACTACCACCACTACCACCATCACCACTACCACCACTACCACCACCACCACCACCACCACCACCACCACCACCACCACCACCACCACGACTACAACTTACACTTACCCTTAAACAAGAATCCTCATATTACCAGAGTTCAACATGCAATAATACCCACACATCGCAACATCAGCCTCGAACGCGTGCACCAACATAACGATCCAAATACTTCTCTATGTAACCATTTTGTCTGAAGTGATTTTTAACCCCAGTTGCGGCCATTGATCTTCAGTAATGGCCGAACTACAGGTGGTGATTATGACAAGACTTACTCCAAAGTAGAGATGGAAAAAACGAATAATTGGGCCATAGGGACCAAAATGAGTGTTATAGCTGTAAAAGTCAATTGATTGAAACGAGCGCCCACTCTGAATAATTAGGGGGTTGGGGGGGGGTTGGGAAGGGGTTTGGTAACTGCTCGGAGACTCTTGGGACCTTGGGGGACATAGTTCGTGATAGGGAGTCGAGAAGGGAATTAAAGCCTTTATTCGTAACCTACACTTGGCCCCGCTCGGTTGAAATTGAAACTGATTCCACAGCTTGTATACCCTCCCTCCCTCGACCCTCTCCTGCCTTGTGCAGCCCTATACGGTATTCAATCTTTGTGGCTCTGCTTCCTTATACTTTAACGAGGAAATAGGGAGGTATGCGTGTGTTGGGAAGGGGGCGGGGGGGTGAACGTATGTATTTGCTTGTGCTTTCTGTCTGTCTGTCTGTCTCTCTCTCTGCATGTCTCTCTCTGCATGTCTCACTCTATCTCACCCCTCTCTCACCCTCTCACCCTCTCTCTCTCTCTCTCTCTCTTGTAAAGAACGACTTATTAACATTAATATCACCATTTCCTAGGTTAATGAGTAGTTGCTTCACATGCAGCATGTAATCCCAAACACTCAACTGAAAAGGTTCTAGAAGATGTTGCCTATGGCGCTAATTTAGCCATACAGCCCAGAGTGTCCAGTCGTTTTATTGGCTGGCATGAGACAGTTGGAAGTGTTGATGCTGACCTGGGAGGCTGGGTCTCGCGGTGGAGGCTGGAGATGTGGTTTAGTTAGCTCATATCCCTTCCCTCATACCGACCTATCTTGGCTTTGCGCCCTGGAGAAGGGGGGTGAAGGGTCTTGCTGCATGGGTAACAGCTTCTCCTCCATATCAACCTACCCAGGCTTTGCGCCCTGGAGAGGCCTTTCCAGACTGACAACCAGAGCGCAACTCCATAGTCTCCTTCGTTGCCAAACCACTGTGTTGAAGTTTTCTATTGAGAGCTGGTAGATTGAGATCATGTGTAGGCTCAACAACCCACGCTCAAGTTTGTAAAGTAAGTTTAAGAGCTCTTTTTATTGGGGGATGTCCCATCTCAATGCATCTAGATTTCCTTCATTCCGGTGAGGATAAAGCCTGAATGTGTCCACTTAAGTCAAGTCGCGATAGGTAGAGTGGTTGTGGTGCTTTGGGAGCCACTCACGGAGCGGCTTGAAGCTGGGGTTAAACTCTGGCGGGTCGCTCTAGTGCCTACCTGGAGCATCCTCGGACTCCCAGATGACGCTAAACTTTCTTTGATGTCGAGAGAGCAGCGGTCTCCGCCAGCTGAAGTGGGAGCGGCCACTGGAGAGTGACACCCAGTTACTCTCCTCATCCCTGGCATGTGCTTCACGTCTGCCAGCGTCAAGCACACACACACACACACACACACACACACACACACACACACACACACACACACACACACACACACACACACACACACACATATATATATATATATATATATATATATATATATATATATATATATATATATATATATATATATATGTATAATATGAAAACTCCACACCCCATAAGTGACTCGAACGCAGACCGCCAGGAGCACAATGCAATTGGTGTACATGGTACCTTAAACCACTCGACCATCAGTGACCGTACAAAAGACGATGATAGCCGAGGCTATTTAAACCACCGTCCCGACGGCACTTTGATGGTAATCTTGGGCATAGTAATTTCATCAAATCACCTTACTTTATGGGGCCACATGAGCAACACAAATGCGAACTAGCTTGAATGGTCCCCAAGCATATATGCGAATGAAGACTCCACACCCCATCCCACACCGCTTGGGGACCATTCAAGCTTGTTCGCATTTGTGTTGCTCACGTGGCCCCATAAAGTGAGGTGATTTGATAAAATTACTATGCCCAAGATTACCATCAAAGTGCCGTCGGGACGGTGGTTCAAATAGTCTCGGCTATCATCGTCTTTTGTACGGTCACTGATGGTCGAGTGGTTTAAGGTACCATGTACATCAGTTGCATTGTGCTCCTGGCGGTCTGGGTTCGAGTCACTTTTGGGGTGTGTCAAAACTCTTGACTCCTGAAAGATTCGAACCCGGTCAGCCAGGGGCCTCCGTGGCCCTGGGCATGTCCAGTACTATAACCACTCAGCCACAGACTGTACAAAAATAATTGAAAAGTCGTCTGACTTTTAACTCCAATACCCGACAGCACTCGTGACTATTTTGGGCACAGATACTTTATCAAATCACTTCAGCAACTTAAGGCCGCATGAGCGTCATATTTGTGCGTCAATCTTGAATATTCAAGCTTGACGCACAAACACAGAGGAATGTCCGGACTGACATTCCTCCTTGTGTTTACTGTTTTCTTAATTCAAAACATTGACATCATTTGGGGTGTGCAAGGAGTGTGTATACAATGTTGGGTGATACAGTGATCTCCAGACAGAGGTCGTCACAGCCCTCTGTCACCCGAGGCCGGCTTCCTTCAAGACCAAGCAGAAGGAAGAGTGATAATTATTACAATTATTATTAAATAATTATTATATTTAATAATTATCACCCGTCTACTTGGTCTTGAAGGAAGCCGACCTCGAGTGACAGGGCTGTGACGATCTCTGTCAAGAACCCGTAGGTGCGGGACCGGGCCGTCCACCTCCTGGGGCTCGTGCGGCCCCCCAGGCTCTGCTTCAGGAGGCTGGGGTCGTTCTTGCCCTTGCTGGGGTGGTTCTTCTCGTGCCCCGACCACGGCGGTCTCCGGTTTGGGGTCCCTGTACCTTCTTTCACCAACTTCGAGATCAACTCCGGAGCTCACAGTTCCTGCGACGGTGCTGGAACCAATCGTATTGGCGTTTGCCTTTCTATTGCAAATTTTCGGCACCGTATAGAGAGGGGACCTGCTGCTTGGGTAACAGCTTCTCCGTATCAACCTACCCTGGCTTTGCGCCCTGGAGAGGCCACTCCAGACCGACAACAAAACATAACTGTAAACTCTGGTGATCAGAGTTTACAGGGCCTTGTAAACTCCAGGGAAAAAAACATGTTAAAAGGCCACGGAAAATAGCCCCAACACCCCACCCCCAAAAAAAAAATCTTGAAAAATACTGAAAATAATTATAAAATACGTAATACAAAAATCGTATTGCCCTCAAAGCAGTTCTTTTCAATTCGTGAATTTTTGTTTAACTTGTAGCTAATGCAGTTATTGTTTATTATTAATATCTATAGATAATATAGTTCTAGTTGGAATCTTACCAGGCCTGGTCATTATGAAGTTATATACATATAGTAAGTGTGTATGAGCGGTGTATATTGTGATGATGTGTGTATAGTAATGGTATGTTTACGAGGTGTGAAAAAGTGTATGAGGATTTTATACAGAGATGGTGTGTATGAGAAGTGCATACAGTGAAGGTGTGTTAAATACACAGAGGTGGTGAGGACTGTGTTAGTTGCACTACAGCTCACTGTACCGTGAAACATCCTACAGTGAGCTGTAGATGAGTAGTGAGCTGCTCAACCCAACGGGCGTCTTGTCCCGCTCTTGAGCACCTGCCTTTGTTACGTGGGACGCTGCCTGAGGTCTACCTGCAGTAAAAGTCTGTTGACGAAGGTGTTCCGACAGTTTGGTCAATGGGAGATGACCACGGGAGGAGGAAGAACACTTTGTTCTTGCTTACCGAGCCGTGTTAGGACGCGGGTGAGGGCCAGTGGTTAGTGGTAACTGCCTGATTAACCATTGACGCTGATCATCGTAATGTAATTTCGTCAGAAGTGGTCTGTGGATAATTGTCTACTTTAACCTTTGCACTGCTCACCTATTTTCGGCAAAAACGTCTAGGTGCAATTGGCAAGGACATATTTTTTTTATTTTTATAAATGTTCAGGTAAAGTTAAAATGTTTCCAAAGTCAACTATTTCCATTTCAAAACACAAAGAGTAATGAAAACATTAAAAAACATTAAAATATAGCCATATTAAAAAACAAAAAGCACAACTCTGAGCGCCTAAAGGCGCTTTGCGCAGTGCAGTGGTAGCGGTTTTGTGATGGGCCTCAAGTTCTTACTTCAACCACTTGGACTGGTTGGGGAGGCGACAACCTCCCGTGTTGCAGCTCAGGATTCGATTCCCGAAGGTCCAGGAAGTTGGGCACAGTTTCTTCCCTCTGTTCTCATATCCCAGCTCTTATCCTCTCCTCTTATCCCTGCCATACGCTAGTCACACAGCTTGAGCGCTTTCATCTTATAATTGTCTTCAAGTTGTTGCTGCTGTTGTTTCACACGGAGATGGCCATTTATTTGGGGAAATTGGGGCTTGGAAAGCTTGTTAAGAGTTACCTAAGATTTCGAGAGTTTGGGAAGAAGTGGTAGTGTTGCTCACTCGGGATCAGCATGGAGCAAATGTCTTATTGTGTTTGGTCCCTCCGGTTCCAGTTGTGGGCTGAGTTGCTGGCTCATGATACGTCACATCTCTCAAGTCTTTATAAACGCTCAAATGTCGTCTGCCTCAGGCATCAATAGCAACTTATGAACAAATCCACAAGGGCCGTGCCGAGGATTCGAACCTGCGTCCAAGAGCATCCCAGACGCTGCCTTAATCATTTGATGCATCACATTATTGTGATTTCTGTGTGTAATAGCAACTTATTAAATGTTATATCTGTATCAATAAGGTGTTTGATTTCAAGTGTCTACTACTAAAATGCTCGTTTTTCTGAAGACAAATGATCTAATTCTCCTTGTATTGGGAATTAAGTAATAAGTTATCTTGAGGTTATCTTGAGATGATTTCGGGATATCGTCCCCGCGGCCCGGTCCTCGACCAGGCCTACTTTTTGTTACACACCCCCAGGAACCAGCCCGTAGCAGCTGTCTAACTTCCAGGTACCTATTTACTGCTAGGTGAACAGGCGCATCAGGGCGAAAGAACCTTTTTGCCCAATTGTCTCTGCCACCACCGGGGATCGAACCCGGAACCTCAGGACTACGAAACCGAAGCGCTGTCCACTCAGCTGTCAGGCGTCCCAAGTTGAATAACTTTTTTTAAAATATTGACTCTAATCAGAACTTAAACTTAACCAGCAGAGTGTCTTTGGCTCAGTCTCCTGTTGTTGTTGTTTAAGATTCGCTACTTGGAACAAAAATTTCCAAGTAGCACGGGCTATGGCGAGCCCGTAGACCTTCTCAATCTTCCTCCCTAGTTGTCTAAGTATCCTGAGAGGATGGATCTAAACCGTTATAGAATTAGAAACTTGTCTCTCAGGATATATGGGTTCACGTATGGATGGAGTATACATCACTGTATTATCTCCTCACTATACATAGTGATAAGTCATACACCACTTACCCTACAGCTTTACACAGCTTAAGCATCCCATCCTCACTATCAATCCTCCAGCTAATTACCTAATGACACGTAATTACCAAACCATGTGATAACCCCTCACTATACGGTTCAACCACACCATGCAGCCCACCCACACCATGCGGCCCCACCCACACCATGCGGCCCCACCCACACCATGCGGCCCACCCACACCATGCGGCCCACCCACACCATGCGGCCCCACCCATACCATGCGGCCCCACCTACACCATGCGGCCCACCCACACCATGCGGCCCACCCACACCATGCGGCCCCACCCACACCATGCGGCCCACCCACACCATGCGGCCCACCCACACCATGCGGCCCACCCACACCATGCGGCCCACCCACACCATGCGGCCCACCCACCCTCAGAGCCTGGCTAAGTACCTGTCCATGTGAGGCAATAATTAACCGTCGTAAAAGGTGTTGCAGGAGGTGTACACACCTGGGCCCACACACCTGGCCCACACACCTGGCCCACACACCTGGCCACACACACCTGGCCCACACACACCTGGCCCACACACCTGGCGTACACACCTGGCCACACACACCTGGCCCACACACCTGGCCCACACACCTGGCGTACACACCTGGCCACACACACCTGGCCCACACACAGCCAGAGGTATGTATGGTGAGGAGCAGAGACTAAGGTATGTGAGAGAGAGAGAGAGAGAGAGAGAGAGAGAGAGAGAGAGAGAGAGAGAGAGAGAGAGAGAGAGAGAGAGAGAGAGAGAGAGAGAGAGAGAGAGAGAGAGAGATTAAAAGAAACGAGTAAATGAATGAATGAAGGTAAGAGAAGAACACTTTTAAATGTCTCTAAGATGAATAATGTTGAATAAAGATTCGAGACCCAAAAGCTTCATGAAATGTATATTTAATCATTACCAAATGTGAATGAACCACTTGTCATAAGGTTTCAATGCCCTATCCAGTAGGGCTCTCCCTCGAGGCTTCCACTTTAGAAGCTATTTAGACCCATTTGGAGACTCTGTTATCCCCCTTATTCCCAAGACGGGATAGTTAACTTCGAATATCCCGTCGTGGCGACTTTTTCAGTACCGCACAAAACCTCTCAACAAGTACTACTCAAAACCTTTGCTAGAACGACTTAAAGACTCATCTAGCTACTCCTAAGAGATCCAACCTGTCTTATCTGAACCTCCAACTTGTATGGTACCAGGACTTGAGGGATTAAATCCTGACCATAATTCCTAAGACCACACCTGAACAAGAAAACTATTTCAGCCACGTCCGTGTATTTTCAGCTTTACAGAAGATAGTTCTATGTATGTGGCTTGCAATTGCATATTCAGCCACGTAAATGCAGAGAAAAATGTGCATTTCTCGAACGCAAATCCGTATAAATAAAAGATCGTACAAATCCCTATTCTATAATAACCCTGTACCAGACGTGTCCTTTGATTATTCTCTGTATTCGTTTTTTTCAGTTAGTAACCGCGTGTTCACTCTAGGGACGCCCTCGGGACTCCCTCAGGACGCCCTTGGGACGTCTTTACCCCACTGAGTCATGCCCTACCGTGACAGGTTCGTGTCCGTGTTATGCAATCACGTGACAGGTTCATGCCATTTCCCTTGCACCGCCGTGATTGGTTCTTGTCTCCTGCCATGCACACCCATGACAGGTTCATCCATACTGCCACGCGCCATTATAACAGCTTTATAACCATTTCCATAACATCCTGATTCCGATCTGCTTCCATGCGCCGCAATGACTGATCGATATCTACCACCATGCACCATCCGGACACACTTATTGCCATGCACTATAGTGACATCTTCATGTCTAATTTGACCCATCGTAGCCATGAGATCAGCCTGCGTCGCCTCGCCCCACTACACGACACATGATCGCACTTCATTTAGAAGTCTCGGTTGTCAGAGTCTGAGCGTGTAATCATGAGAGGCAAATGATCACCTTTCCCCCCCCCCCCCCGAGCTGGACCGACAATATCCTGTCTTGTCGCCTGTGCAAAGCCTCAATAAATGTCAGTTCTTGTCTCTCCGGTTTAGCGAGTGCGTGAGGATATACGGATTTTGTTTTTTGTTTTTTATTCGTTATTGGATTTTGTCTGTGTTTTATTGCTTCGAATTTTGTTGTGTTATGTCCATGGTTTTTCTGTTTATTGTGTGTGTGTGTGTGTGTGTGTGTGTGTGTGTGTGTGTGTGTGTGTGTGTGTGTGTGTGTGTGTGTGTGTGTGTGTGTGTGTGTACTCACCTAATTGTACTCACCTAATTGTGCTTGCGGGGGTTGAGCTTTGGCTCTTTGGTACCGCCTCTCAACTGTCAATCAACTGGTGTACAGATTCCTGAGCCTACTGGGCTCTTCTACTGGGTGTGTGTGTGTGTGTGTTTGTGTGTGTGTGTGTGTGTGTGTGTGTGTGTGTGTGTGTGTGTGTGTGTGTGTGTGTGTGTGTGTGTGTGTGTTTGTGTGTGTGTGTATTCACCTAGTTGTGCTTGCGGGGGTTGAGCTCTGCTCTTTCGGCCCGTCTCTCAACTGTCAATCAACTGGTGTACAGGTTCACCACTCTACCAGTTTACACACAACTGGTATGTGTGAACAGCAGCCAGCAGACTTTAAGATTATGGTTCTTGAAGGAAAAAAGAACCAGACAAATCCTCATCTGCTACGTAACATTGCACAGATGCATATAGAAGCAAACTTGGTATCCGACAGCTTCACATACTTCACACATGGATCAGTAGACCAGCAGGGACAAGAAACCGGAGCTGCAGTTAAGGCAGGAAACTTTGTAGATAGTTGGAGACTCTCAAATGGTTGTTCGACTTTACAAACAGAGATGCTAGCCATTCAAAAGGCTTTGGAACATGCTCTTGCTGAACACCGACAACATGTTATCATACAGATTCGAGAACCGCCATTGAAACCTTGCAACAAGAACACATTCGTGACAACATCCATCTGATCACAAATGTCATATCATTAATGCAAACACTCAAACGTCAAGGCCGTTATCTTGAGGTTATCTTGAGATGATTTCTTGAGGTTATCTTGAGATGATTTCGGGGCTTTAGTGTCCCCGCGGCCCGGTCCTCGACCAGGCCTCCACCCCCAGGAAGCAGCCCGTGACAGCTGACTAACACCCAGGTACCTATTTTACTGCTAGGTAACAGGGGCATAGGGTGAAAGAAACTTTGCCCATTGTTTCTCGCCGGTGCCTGAGATTGAACCCAGGACCACAGGATCACAAGTCCAGCGTGCTGTCCGCTCGGCCGACCGGCTCCCGAGCGGTAAACGAGTGTAAATGTAAACGAGTGACCAACATTAAAATGGTGTAGTACCCAAGATCACCTACCCAGGTACACATGCTTAACCAGTGATGCAGACATCATTCACTGCACCTTGGTGTCTATATACACTGACCAGTATTTTCATATTCTAGACATTAAGATACACAGTTTACCCATCCTGAACTACAATTCAATTTATAATTGCTACCAGGGTGGGATTCCGGCTCTGAACCCAATGGAACTAGTGATCAGTGTAAAAAATCATTCACAACCAGGTCAAAATCTGTGATTCGATATATCAAGCAACTTCAAGCCACAAATATAAACCAGGTCTTCATTAGAAAGCACATACAGTACCACATTCTTATCCTTGTACGTGAGAAAGTATAATGATTCAAATAAGCGCTTCTCAAATCTGTCCACTATTTGGGTACCCCCACCCAAAGTAGGGAGCCGGTCGGCCGAGCGGACAGCACGCTGGACTTGTGATCCTGTGGTCCTGGGTTCGATCCCAGGCGCCGGCGAGAAACAATGGGCAGAGTTTCTTTCACCCTATGCCCCTGTTACCTAGCAGTAAAATAGGTACCTGGATGTTAGTCAGCTGTCACGGGCTGCTTCCTGGGGGTGGAGGCCTGGTCGAGGACCGGGCCGCGGGGACACTAAAAAAAAAAGCCCCGAAATCATCTCAAGATAACCTCAAGATAACCTAACCCAAAAAATATTTATTATACATGCAAATGCCTTACTGTATTTCTTGCAAAATCTCCAACACATCTCTTATTTCCTCTGTGTTGTTATTTTAGTGTAAACTCTTTGTTTTCAGCAGTAAATTTTGTAAATTATACATCCTATAGTATACAAGATTTTTCCAAATTCCAAGGGATCTGGCCACGAAATCTGGGCAAGATCTTCATGAAATTTTTTTCACAAAAATAGTGACAAGTCCCCTTAGGTAAATGACAATATAATGACAAAATCAATAGTGATTAAACATAGCTCAGGCACACTTTACCCACCGGCAAACTTCGCTCTACGTCTTCCTAGTCCAACATACAGGACAGATTAGTAATTTTGTCTCCTCTTTCCTTAACCCTTCCTTAATAACCTTGGATGCCCAAACTTCTATAAATACCTTAAGAGTGTCAAACTTTCATTTGTACCCTAGTGTACTAAGTACACTGTCGGTGTTGATTAAGTAGTTGTTGATAAGTTGATAAGAAGTTGACGGAGTTATATACGGAGTTGATAAGTACCCGTCGGGTACTTATCAACTGGGTCTCCTCAGAAGTTGATATACGGAGTTGATAAGTACCCGTCGGGTACTTATCAACTGGGTGCCAAGTCATGTGGGAATAATAGGAAATGACATTGCAGATGAAGCTGCAAAACTTGCAACTAAGAGAAGAAATGTAAACATTTACATACCACAGAGTCTATCACAGATTAAGAAAGCAATTAGAAACAGAGCAATGCAAAAGATGTACAGTGACCACAACACAGCAGTTGCAACATCAGGATCTGCGGGTTGGTACAAGAATTCAACCAATTACGAACCACTTAGTTTGATGAAAGGGAGCAGTAGAGCAACAGAAGTACACTTACATCGCATCAGGCTTGGATACCCATGTGCATGGGAAATAGGCTTACAGGTTCCGGAAGATGAGAGGAAATGTCAGCACTGTGGAGAAATGCCCGACAGACCACTGGAACATTATCTAACACAGTGCACAGTTACAACCACGACAGACCACTGGAACATTATCTAACACAGTGCAGAGCTACAAACCCATTAAGATTTCAACTTAGATTCAACAGAGCAGAAGTTGTTAAACACATGGGACAAAATCTTACTAAAGCGACCATACGAGTCATAAATACTCATACTCCGCCCAAGTAAAACAGAAACAAGCAACACTTAGTGGGCCAGCCAGAGGCTTAGGGCCCGCGCAGGGATATCCCTGCGAAAAAAAATGTTCCTTCATGCATTGTCTATTTGTTATCCGTTCTGTGTTCTATGATACGTTTCTGCCCTTTCACATCCGTTTTGTTCTTATCTGTTCTCTACCATCTTCTCCCTCTCCCTGTCTGTCTGTCTCTCTCTCATTCTCTCTCTCTCTCTCTCTCTCTCTCTCTCTCTCTCTCTCTCTCTCTCTCTCTCTCTCTCTCTCTCTCTCTCTCTCTCTCTCTCTCTCTCTCTCTCTCTCTCTCTTTTCTCCCTCCCTCTCCAAGTGAATGTTCTCACCTAGTTGTACTCACCTACTTATACTTGCGGGGGTTGAGCTTTGTCTCTTTGGTCCCTCCTCTTAACCGGGTTGTTCAGCAGGGCGTGGATAGTTTAAGTGTGTAATGTCAGGAGAGTAACGGTGTTAGAATTTACATATCACTTTTTCTCTATACATGTATATAGAGGTCCAGCTCTATACATTATATCCTCAGGCTAGGCTCGTTAAAGCGGTGGCCGACCTCCATGAGGCATACATCAGTGTTAACGATTTGAATATAATACAAACTTTCTCATGTAAATTAATATTATTAAATGTTGTATGACTAGTTAAGCATAGAGTAAGTTAGGTTATCTTGAGGTTATCTTGAGATGATTTCGGGGCTTTAGTGTCCCCGCGGCCCGGTCCTCGACCAGGCCTCCACCCCCAGGAAGCAGCCCGTGACAGCTGACTAACTCCCAGGTACCTATTTACTGCTAGGTAACAGGGGCATTCAAGGTGAAAGAAACTTTGCCCATTTGTTTCTGCCTCGTGGGGGAATTGAACCCGCGCCACAGAATTACGAGTCCTGCGCGCTATCCACCAGGCTACGAGGCCCCCCAGGTGTTTAGATTCTGTTGACAATTATGTGTTTTTGAAGTACGCGCGTGAAGCAACAAGCAATTATGGAATTGTAGTTCGAACAGAGATGAACAGTGAAACACCATCTTGAAATTATCTTGAGATGATTTCGGAGCTAAGCGTCCCCGCGGCCCGGTTCTCGACCAGGCCTTCTTTTTGTTACACACCTCCAGGAAGCAGCCCGTAGCAGCTGTCTAACTCCCAGGTACCTATTTACTGCTAGATAACAGGGGCATCAGGGTAAAAGAAACCCTGACCAATTGTTTCCGCCTCCACCGGGGATCGATCCCGGAACCTCAGGACTACGAATCCGAAGCGCTGTACACTCAGTTGTCAGGCGCCTGCCGCTGCATATTCTCTTGGTTGATCTAATAAACTTTGTCTAGATTGGCTTGAAAGAGCCCGGATTTATTTTTCTAAACGACGTGATGTTTGCAAGCGTTACATATGATGCTGATGTTACCCTGCCTATGTGTGCCTCTGGTGTTAGGAGTAGGTATGGGCCTCGTAGCCTGGTGGATAGCGCGCAGGACTCGTAATTATGTGGCGCGGGTTCGATTCCCGCACGAGGCAGAAACAAATAGGCAAAGTTTCTTTCACCCTGAATGCCCCTGTTACCTAGCAGTAAATAGGTACCTGGGAGTTAGTCAGCTGTCACGGGCTGCTTCCTGGGGGTGGAGGCCTGGTCGAGGACCGGGCCGCGGGGACACTAAAGCCCCGAAATCATCTCAAGATAACCATCTCAAGGTATACTGTGCTCCTAAGTCCATTTTTCCTCTTCCCTTATGGTGTCGCTACCTTCTGGTTTCCTTTCTCCCATTCACGTCTTCATTACCTTACACTTGTTGAGATTGAATTTCAGCAACCATTTGTTGATCCAATTTCGGAATTTAATGTTACCCTGTAATTTTCTTCAGTCCTCGGTTTTTAGAAGTTCTCGTTAACTTTGCGTTGTCTGCTAACAATGGCGTGTAGCGGTGGTACATTTGTCCTTACATCTTTCACATTTGGTATCCATTTTGACTCTTTTGTAAAGACCTGAAATCTTTTGCCGAGTTCTTCACACACTTCCTTGTCACTTTCTGCGAGAATTCCATCTTGTCTCTTCAACCTAATCACATGATCTCTTTCTGTTGTTTACCTCCTTATATACCTGTAGAACAGCTTAGGTGGAGCCGGTCGGCCGAGCGGACAGCACACTGTACTTGTGATCCTGTGCTTCTGGGTTCGATCCCAGGCGCCGGCGAGAAACAATGGGCAGAGTTTCTTTCACCCTATGCCCCTGTTACCTAGCAGTAAAATAGGTACCTGGGAGTTAGTTAGCTGTCACGGGCTGCTTCCTGGGGGGTGGAGGCCTGGTCGAGGACCGCGCCGCGGGGACACTAAAAAGCCCCGAAATCATCTCAAGATAACCTAGATTGGTCCTGAGGTATCGATCTATATCATTATCAAATTGCCTCTCAGCTTCCCTCCTGTTTCTGTTGTATTCCCTTCTGGCTCTCTTTAGTGCCACTATTATCCTCCATTTCTAGTTTTCTCTATTTTTCTCATTTTTTTCTGACAATGGTGGTTAGGGGTCAGGTGTGTGATTGTGGTAATGATAAGGAGCGTCGAGGTAGAGGGGGCAGAAGACAGGGGGGGGGGGGGGAAGGGGGGACGATGATAGGGGGAGGAAGAAGAAGGAGGGGGAGTGGGGGGGGGGGATGGTAATATTGGGGTGGCCTCTGTGATTTAACATGCACGTCTCTAGAGGCTCATTTTTGCCTTCAATGTTCCTGTATTATACTCTGCGCCCCCTTCATCCCCCCCTCCCCCCCCCCCCCCCCTGGGATGTTGGTCAGGCGACCCTTCCACAGCTCTTACGACCTCGTTCCCTCCTGCGTCTCTTACGATCTCGTTCCCTCCGGCGTCTCTTACGATCTCGTTCCCTCCTGCGTCTCTTACGATCTCGTTCCCTCCTGCGTCTCTTACGATCTCGTTCCCTCCTGCGTCTCTTACGATCTCGTTCCCTCCTGCGTCTCTTACGTTCCTCTCCCTTCACGTTTGTTACGACCGTTCCTCCATATTCCAGCCGTGTTCCAACCTGTTCATCCTCTCTTACGACCCCCTCAGTGTGTCTTACGACTCCCCTTTCTCGTGTCTTACGATCCCTTCTCTAGTCTCTTACGATCCCTTCCCCCACCTATCTCTTACGACCTCCCTTCGCATTTTAACGACCCCCTTTTCATCACTTGTAACCCCACAATATCTCTTACGATCACCTACTTCTCCTACGATCCCCCCTTCCATCTATCTTACGATCCCCAGTGTCTCCATATCTCCAATTAGTTTCTTAAAAACTAAATTTGAAGTAAATAATTAAACTCCATTGAATAATATATATGTATAACATATATGAATAAATATGAATTATGAATTATGTTTATCATAAATATGATTATGTACATTAATATATATATATATATATATATATATATATATATATATATATATATATATATATATATATATATATATATATATATATATATATAATATATATATAATATATAATATATATATATATATATAATATATATATGTCGTACCTAATAGCCAGAACTCACTTCTCAGCCTACTATGCAAGGCCCGATTTGCCTAATAAGCCAAGTTTTCATGAATTAATGTTTTTTCGTCTACCTAACCTACCTAACCTAACCTAACCTATCTTTTTTTGGCTACCTAACGTAACCTTACCTATATATATAGGTTAGGTTAGGTTAGGTAGGGTTGGTTAGGTTCGGTCATATGTCTACGTTAATTTTAACTGCAATAAAAAAAAATTGACCTCATACATAGTGAAAAGGGTAGCTTTATCATTTCATAAGAAAAAAATTATAGTAAATATATTAATTCAGGAAAACTTGGCTTATTAGGCAAATCGGGCCTTGAATAGTAGGCTGAGAAGTGAGTTCTGGCTATTAGGTACGACATATATATATTATATATATATATATATATTATATATTATATATATATTATATATATATATATATATATATATATATATATATATATATATATATATATATATATATATATATATATATATATATATATATATATATATATATATATATATGTCGTACCTAGTAGCCAGAACTCACTTCTCAGCCTACTATTCAAGGCCCGATTTGCCTAATAAGCCAAGTTTTCCTGAATTAATATATTTACTATAATTTTTTTCTTATGAAATGATAAAACAACCCTTTTCACTATGTATGAGGTCAATTTTTTTTTATTGGAGTTAAAATTAACGTAGATATATGACCGAACCTAACCAACCCTACCTAACCTAACCTAACCTATATATATAGGTAAGGTTAGGTTAGGTAGCCAAAAAAAGATAGGTTAGGTTAGGTTAGGTAGGTTAGGTAGACGAAAAAACATTAATTCATGAAAACTTGGCTTATTAGGCAAATCGGGCCTTGCATAGTAGGCTGAGAAGTGAGTTCTGGCTATTAGGTACGACATATATATATATATATATATATATATATATATATATATATATATATATATATATATATATAACAATGCTACAGTTTACAGAAAACACACACTTATATAACAATATACCAATCAGTGTTGGAAGACCTCGTCCAGTTCCTCGGGGGTCGGGAGCGTACCCAAGATACAGCACGCATTTCCCCTCTGAACAGCGACACTGAGGCGCTGGAACATAAAACTGGCCGCTCTTGGGTCTCTAGTCTTCCCAATGAGTTCCTCGCCCAGCTCCTTCAGGATCTTAAGTGCACATTTACCCCAGGCGCCCAGAGTCTCAGAGCCTATTGGCACGAACCTGTAACAACATTCTAGGTCCCTGTACTTGTTAGTTTTCTGGGTCTCCTTGAAGGTGGCCGCCCCGCCTCCCTCAGCTGCGCTGTAAGGTAGATAGGTATCAGCCAATGTAGATGCACACGTGTAGTCCCACACGACCTGTTTACCTTCCCTCCACGGCTGCAGGGTGACTCCATCTGGGCGTTTTTGGCTGTTGTCAGGACTGCACAACTGGGGTTCCCTTTGTGCTGGACACCCAGCTGTAGCCAAACTTCTCTTGATGATGTCATTGACTGCTTCGTGTCTGGCAATCTTTCCCTGAGTCTTACGACAGAGGAGACCATGGCTGCCGTATTGGTCTGCCCGTGCATGGCCGCAAATACACCGGTGCTCGGTGGAGATAGGGGCGGCAAGGCGCAGAGCAACACCAATACTTAGGGTCCGATGGTCCAGGCAGGTGCCCAAGGCGGAATTAGGGACTGCCAAGAGGAAGTCCCCGGCATGGGGCGCTTGCACAGCTAGAAGACGCGCTTTGTCCTTCCTGGAAGCTGCCTCCAGCAATGATGTGGCGATGTTCTCCACTATGGGGCTATCCCATTTGGACTGTTTGCAGTCATTTGGAAAAGTCGGTCGAGGATGAGAGTTGACGAGAGTGTCCCACTGACCGGCTCCTTCCGCGAATTTGGGATCTTCCGCGAATATATATTATATATATATATATATAATATATATATATATATATATATATATATATATATATATATATATATATAATATATATATATAATATATATATATATAATATATATATATTTATATATATATATATATATAATATATATATATAATATATATATATATAATATATATATATTTATATATATATATATATAATATATATATATAATATATATATATATATATATATATATATATATATATATATATATATATATATATATATATATATATATATATATAATAATTAATTGCTGCAATTTCTTATTCTCGTTTTCTACATGTCTATGCAGGCGAGGAGTCACAATAACGTGGCTGAAGTATGTTGACCAGACCACACACTAGAAGGTGAAGGTACGACGACGTTTCGGTCCGTCCTGGACCATTCTCAAGACGATTGTGTACATATGGTTATGTTAGTGAGACGATCGAAAACTTACAGGATAGGTAGATGAGGTAGATGGAGGGTAGATGAATCTCAATAAGCATGTTAATGGGATGTTATTAAACCCATTTTGTGGAGCCTTGTTCCCTGGGGATATATGAGGGGGGTGCCCCCCCGGGCCCTTTCTGAAGAGGGGGGCACACCTCGCCACCTCTTCAGAAAGGGGTAGAAGGGGCGGCCCTAAGGCCCTCAGGAGGGGGGGGGGAACTTGAGGTTACGTGATGATTTTAGATTAGATTTTTTAAACTTTGAAAGGGAGAGGAAATTAAGGTGGAATTGATTTCAAAACGGTTCCTGTCTACGGCTTTCGAGGCGTTTGAACCCCTTACCACCTCCTTGATCCTCTTCCCCATCTCCAAGAAAACACAAATTGATAGCTTTGATGTTTATTTAATAGCGATTATAGCATAAAACATATATTATTAGTGGTCTGGTTTTAATGAATAATTAATAATTTTTTTTCGAAGCTGCATAAATATTGGGAAGTTTGTGTATCGTGTGTAGTAGCAGCTACGGAGAACACACACACACACACATGCAAACTTACAGACATATGTGTTATTGCTATATCCCGCCAAACACACACCGAAACTACGACGTTGGTACAACGTTCGAACAAGTTTTAACACCACCTAACCAGTTATAACAACCAATATAGCAAGTTGTAACAACGTTCTAATACGTCATAAACACGTTAAGCCAAGATGTAACAACTTTATTACAACTTGTAACAAGCGGAAAATAGAGACAGTTTTGGTTTGTGTTTCCAGGGATGTGCATACATAAGTATATGGTTATCTTTTGTGTTCGTAGGCTTAATGGAGGCAAGGTTCGAGAGGGGGTGTGGGGGGTTATCTTGAGGTTATCTTGAGATGATTTCGGGGCTTTTTAGTGTCCCCCGCGGCCCGGTCCTTGACCAGGCCTCCACCCCCAGGAAGCAGCCCGTGACAGCTGACTAACACCCAGGTACCTATTTTACTGCTAGGTATCAGGGGCATAGGGTGAAAGAAACTCTGCCCATTGTTTCTCGCCGGCGCCTGGGATCGAACCCAAAACCACAGGATCACAAGCCCAGCGTGCTTGTGATCTCAAAAGTTTTCTCAATCTTTGGCGGCTTTGTTTCCAATTATTAAACAGTTAATGAGCTCCGAAGCACCAGGAGGCTGTTTATAACAATAACAACAGTTGATTGGCAAGTTTTCATGCTTGTAACCTGTTTAATAAATGTAACCAAAGCCGTCAAAGATTGAGGAAAGGTGTTCACGTTCGTAAGTGCTTGCGTAACTGCTTCGTGAATCTGGCTCCAGGTTCGTAAGTGCTTGCGTAACTGCTTCGTGAATCTAGCCCCTGTGCCATTTCCACTATGTAGGGAGGTTAGGCAAGCGTCGTCCTGTCTTCTGTTTCTCAATCTAGTCATTGTTGTGGGGAGTGAGGTTCTTGACCTGACCAGCCGGCGAGTTCCCTCGCAACAAAGAGGGAACTCAAGAGTAACAAGAGGAGTCATTACGTGTTGGAGAGAGGAGGCAATCGTGGATGTCGGCCTCTCTACCTCGCAAGCACACACAAGTGAGTAAACACGCACCATTTTAAATTTTAACTCACCTGAGGGTGGGTTTGTATTTTTTATGAAAGGTATATATTGTATATATTGTATGCCTGGAATATTAACATAATTGGATTATCCAATCGTCTATAACGATGTTGACCAGACTAAACACTAGAAAGTGAAGGGACGACGACGTTTCGGTCCGTCCTGGACCATTCTCAAGTCGATTGTCGACTTGAGAATGGTCCAGGACGGACCGAAACGTCGTCGTCCCTTCAGTTTCTAGTATGTGGTTTGGTCAACATATTTCAGCCATGTTATTGTGACTCCTCGTCTGTCTATAAGGATTATATACGATCATTGGTGCGGTGGTCACGGTACTGTGTGACCTCAACAGTTTCTGAATTATCAAGCAGGTACATTTTTAAATATTTGGTAATGCATTAGGATCACCATAATTTTGGTTGCGTCCAATCCATAGTTTATTGGTACCAAACCTTCCGTTTTCGTAAATTATGTAAAATATCGCAGGTGAAAGGTTAATTAGAAGGTAGAGAACGAATGAGAGAAACATTTTAATAAACGTGCGAAGAAAATAAGTTGATAAACGAGTGAGAAAAGCGGATAGACAAGCTTCGATTAATGTGGAATGGAATTTTGACTGCTAATAATAGAAATAACATGTAATCTTAAGGTCAAAATCAGTACTTATATTTCCAAATCCTATTTAACATTTAATTTAACAATTTGGAAGAAATTTTCGTTGGCGACTATGAATGGTCATAGTAACAAAATTTGGGGTAAATTAGATCAAAGATAAAAGTGCTCTGCATGTGTATTTTACACAATATACAAGAAAACTAATTTTTTTTAACATTCTCTTAAACTTAACAGGTTAATTGTTGGTCAAAGAGGAACCGATTTAATTTGTAGGTCAAAGGTCGAGGATAAAAAAAATACAAAAAAATCAGTTGTGCAGAAGTTGTTGGAGAAGTTATGAGTGTTTGTTGTTCACGAGGCATGCATAGTCAATTTCTTTCTTTATTATGCACCCCATACCCATCCCGTGGGCGGTGGTGTAAAGGATTACAGAGGCACATAATCGTTTCAGGAAGTGAACCCTCTCATGCATAGTGGCCAAGTCTTCCCTCTCGTGTACAACAGTAATCGAAGTGGCCTGCGAGATGGAGTATGTAAACAGCCGTGATGAGGGAGGGGGGGGGGGAGGCAGGATGTAAACAAACCGTGATGGAAGGGGGAAGGCAGGATGTAAACAAACCGTGATGGAAGGGGGAAGGCAGGATGTAAACAAAGGGTATGGGAACCAGGGGCCAGATTCACGAAGCAGTTACGCAAGCACTTACGAACCTGTATATCTTTTCACAATCTTTGGCGGTTTTGTTTACAATTATTAAACAGTTAATGAGCTCCGAAGCACCAGGAGGCTGTTTATAACAATAACAACAGTTGACTGGCAAGTTTTTATACTTGTAAACTGTTTAATAAATGTAACCAAAGGCGTCAAAGATTGAGGAAAGATGTACAGGTTCGTAAGTACCTGCGTAACTGCTTCGTGAATCAGGCCCCAGAACCTTAGGGTGTGGCAGGTGGGTAGGGGAAAGGGACTCAGATGCTTAGGGTGGCAGAGCAAGGATGAGGTAGCAACGGTACTTACCTATCAGTACTTACCTATCAATGACTGTAAGGAAGTTAGGTCTAACTCCACGTGCCTCGCCTACTGGTCTTGTTCTACATATGTTCACTAGTCTTGTTCTACAATGTTCACCCACCCTAGAACGTTGTAGGTAGGCTGTGAAGGGTGAGAGGGTTATCTTGAGATGATTTCGGGGCTTTAGTGTCCCCGCGGCCCGGTCCTCGACCAGACCTCCACCCCCAGGAAGCAGCCCGTGACAGCTGACTAACACCCAGGTACCTACTTTACTGCTAGGTAACAGGGGCATAGGGTGAAAAAAACTCTGCCCATTGTTTCTCGCCGGCGCCTGGGATCGAACCCAGGACCACAGGATCACAAGTCCAGCGTGCTGTCCGCTCGGCCGACCGGCTCCCACAAGGTGGGAACGATTGAGTTCGTAGAAGAGCGAGGGAGTAAGAAAGGGAAGACAAGAATGGGAGTCACACCTAGTTGTGATGGAGAGAGGGGGAGCCCAGGAGCTGACGCCTTCACACACGCTTGCCTGAGGTCGTCTCCTTACTCCTGGTCGTCAGAGAAGGACCCATCCTGGAAACACAAACCGAAACTGTCTCTATTTTCCGCTTGTTACAACTTGAAATAAAGTTGTTACCACTTGGCTTAACATGTTTATGACGTATTAGAACGTTGTTACAACTTGCTATATTGGTTGTTATAACTGGTTAGGTGGTGTTAAAACTTGTTCGAACGTTGTAGCAACGTCGTAGTTTCGGTGTGTGTTTGGCGGGATATAGAGAAATCGGCGAAATGGTCTGGTTAATCACATGCTCTGATTACAAGCATGTATATGTATTACCCCTCATGCTGGCTATGTATTTCCCTCTAGTGAATATTATGTACTTCTCTTATGAGGAGATGAGGAGCAGGTATCCTCCTCATGTGGGTACATGTTCCCCTCATGAAAAATACTTAGTTCCATGAGAATATAAGTACTGTGGCCATGGGGAGCCGGTCGGTCGAGCGGACAGCACGCTGGACTTATAACCCTGTGGTCCTGGGTTCGATCCCAGGCGCCGGCGAGAAACAATGGGCAGAGTTTCTTTCACCCTATGCCCCTGTTACCTGGCAGTAAAATAGGTACCTGGGTGTTAGTCAGCTGTCACGGGCTGCTTCCTGGGGGTGGAGGCCTGGTCGAGGATCGGGCCGCGGGGACACTAAAGCCCAGAAATCATCTCAAGATAACCTCAAGATAACAGGATAACACCATATCAGCAAGGTGTGATTGGCCTCGCCTGGTGCCACACCTGCATAGGTCTTCAGAGTCTGACATTTGTCAGGTGATAACAGATAACATTCTACCGTATATGTGTTCTATAAGTTCCTCCGCATATGTGTTCTGTATTTACTTCGAACGAAATGAATAACAATTGTTGTGTATGCGTGTATGAGCACTGCATTCATCCTTCACTGCTTGTTGGAGAATATTTCACTTTCTCTTATTGGTTGCACTTGCAACCAGTCAAAAATTATCTATATTTACTGTTTTTAGTAAGATTATTACTGTATAGGCCGTGTTAACTACTCTGCTCCGTTAACTACAGTGAACGGGGCAGTTAGCATGAACAAGGCAATTAACACAAGGCAATGTTCCGAGGAGATGACCCGTCTGTGGTTAACTACAGGAGGGGTAGGGAACGAGTGGTCTATGAGTGATTACGATGGAATAGTGTGTGGTGATTGGTAGTTGGTCTAAGGCCCCGCCCCCTTCACTCCTCACCTCATATCTCTACTTCTCACCTCATACCTGCCCTCCTCATCTCATACCCGCCCTCCTCACCTCATACCCGCCCTCCTCACCTCATACCCGCCCTCCTCATCTCATACCCGCCCTCCTCACCTCATACCCTCCCTCCTCACCTCATACCCGCCCTCCTCACCTCATACCAGCCCTCCTCACCTCATACCCGCCCTCCTCACCTCATACCCGCCCTCCTCATCTCATACCCGCCCTCCTCACCTCATACCCGCCCTCCTCACCTCATACCCGCCCTCCTCATCTCATACCCGCCCTCCTCACCTCATACCCGCCCTCCTCACCTCATACATGCCCTCCTCACCTCATACATGCCCTCCTCACCTCATACCTGCCCCTCCTCACCTCATACATGCCCTCCTCACCTCATACCCGCCCTCCTCACCTCATACCCGCCCTCCACACCTCATACCCGCCCTCCTCACCTCATAACAGGATAACGAGGCTTCCTTAGTCTTCTCTCTCCCTGTCACTCAAATTTGCCGCCATCTTTAACTCCGTCTCCCATACAAATTATCTTCAAGGCCCCCGCCGCCCCCTAATGACATTTCAGGGGAGAGATTATCTCCTTCCAGTGAGCAGCCCCTGAGATGGGAGGAGATCTTCATGGGACTCTTAAGACATTCCCACGGTCCTTCACCCGCGAGAAGGGGGACGGCTTGGCCTCCTAGGGGACAGCTAGGCCTCCTAGGGGACGGCTTGGCCTCCTAGGGGACGGCTTGGCCTCCTAGGCGGTGACTGATGGCTGACTGGAGATTATATTGGTGCAGTGGAACTTAAATAATTGGTAGATAAGGGGGTTTAAACTGGAGGTTAAAGTGAGATTTTAAATTGGTTATTTTAGCTGTTTTTTGAAGATTTAGTTTAAGTGATGAGTTTGGAAGCATGTGGTGTTTTTGGTTATCTTGAGATTCTTGAGGTTATCTTGAGATGATTTCGGGGCTTTAGTGTCCCCGAGGCCCGGTCCTCGACCAGGCCTCCACCCCCAGGAAGCAGCCCGTGACAGCTGACTAACACCCAGGTTCCTATTTTACTGCTAGGTAACAGGGGGCATAGGGTGAAAGAAACTCTGCCCATTGTTTCTCGCCGGCGCCTGGGATCGCAACCTGTCCTCTTAAAAAGAACGTCGCTTTTGGCCGTTTGCCCGTATGGCCGAATTTGGACGTAATTTGGAAATGAAAAAAAAAATGAAAATAAATTTGGGATTTTTTTTTCAACAACAGTAAGTTAAGGGTCCTCTGATAGGTTAGGTGGGCAGGAAATTCTTATAAAGTTTCAAAACGTTATGAAAAACGTTAATTTAAATTGTCCTCTTATAACCTCTGCGCGTAAGCCGGACGACTCAAACAGAAAACGGAACAGAACGTCACTTTTGTGAGTCGATTTCATTTCAAATTACGTCCAAATTTAGCCATATCGCGCATACGAGCCAAAAGTGACGTTATTTTTAAGAGGACGGGTTGGGGATCGAACCCAGAACCACAGGATCACAAGTCCAGCGTGCTGTCCGCTCGGCCGACCGGCTCCCCTGAGTGTGGAAGTACTACAGTCACCCGTGGTCGAGTACTCAGTAACTTGCTACACTACTTGATGGATATACCTTTCCTTATACCTTATATACCAATATAAGGTATACCTTTCTCTAACCCTGGCCACAGTCCACAACACAGTCCACAACACAGTCCACAACACAGGACACAACACAGTCCACAACACAGTCCACAACACAGGACACAACACAGTCCACAACACAGGACACAACACAATGTATATATGCTCGTTATTATTGCAAATGTATGCAAACCTCTGTGCTAGAATATAAACTTAAAACTAAACCCTTTAACCTTGACTCCAAGTCAGTTAGTGGTTGAGATCTTGTTTTAATATGTGTGTGAATCTGCTAGAGAAGTTTAGGAATTCAGAAGCCGGTAACAGTGTACTGAAATGAGCTCTATTTTCTGGCGGAGGGATTCTTGGAGCCAGAAATTGTTTTGTATCTCAGCGTTAAGTACCTTAGAGCCTTGAGCCAAGACCTTCGGGCCCCTAAGATGAGCTTCAGCTGCAGGATTATATTAGGAGAAGCCAGCATGGGATCAGATGTGGGGTCCCTTCACCAATTCATGGAATTTTTACTTGAATTTCAACGTCAAGTGATGCATTTAATCCGCGCTACTCTCCTCCCCCACCTCCCTCTTTTTTATACAGCTGTTATTTATTAGGACTGACATTTGAGGTTCCTAGTGAAACTGCAAGCAAGAGCTGTTATCCTACCTCAGCTTAGTTGAAACCTACTCCTAGAGACCCATTTATTTCATGAGCCAATTATATGCATGAATAGGAATAAACATTATTCATTGACAACATTCGGTAACAATCATATAAGGAAGAGGATGAGGCTGTAGCCAACTGTGTATCAGAGCCTTCACGTGGTCAGCTGACCTGATCTCCCGTGTATCAACCTGTTGGGCCAACAAGTTCCTGTTAATTACGACAGTTAATTTAAGGAAGAAAGTATTACTAACAGACATATGATCACCTTATTGTTGAAGCGAAGGTTAGACTTATTAAAAATGAGTTGGGGTGGATATAAATATTAGTTGCCTTGTGTGGGCCAATACTCTTCCTCCTCCCTGTGGGTTTCTTAAGTCTTGTGTTCTCCAGTACTCGCAAAAATGATTTTGGAAACTCAGTCATGTCAGACCGGAGGAGCTGCCTCCACTTAGGTGGGGCCGGTCCTACCTCAGCCGGAGCCGGAAAAGGGAGCCGGTCGGCCGAGCGGACAGCACGCTGGACTTGTGATCCTGTGGTCCTGGGTTCGATCCCAGGCGCCGGCGAGAAACAATGGGCAGAGTTTCTTTCACCCTATGCCCCTGTTACCTAGCAGTAAAATAGGTACCTGGGTGTTAGTCAGCTGACACGGGCTGCTTCCTGGGGGTGGAGGCCTGGTCGAGGACCGGGCTGCGGGGACACTAAAGCCCCAAAATCATCTCAAGATAACCTCAAGATAGGTGAGGGACGGGGTGGGAGGGGAGGGGGGCAGACCTGCAGGACAAGTGAGAAGAATATAATGCCTCACAGGTTTTTAGAAGTATGCTGGATTATATAACGTCTCCCCTTACCCTCCTCGTCGTTACTTACACAGACATTATCGTCTTAGCGTCCATCTCCCCTGCCATAAACTTTCCATGACTACGGGATCACCATAGCCCGTGCTACTTGGAACTTTTTGTACCAGGTAGCGAATCTTAAACAACAACAACTATTCATAATGTTCCTTCATTGACCGGCGGTTCGCAGGATGTTCTTGGAGGAGGGAGAACTTCATTGACCGGCGGTTCGCAGGATGTTCTTGGAGGAGGGAGAAAGGTAGTGTTCTATTTTCAGATTTGTTCTGTTTTATTCCACTGTTTATGCCCCCCCCCTCGGTACCTATGTTCTTCTTGATAAGAAAGGGGGCTTCACCCCCCTCCTCATTGCTTCTTTATTGGACAAAAATTATCAGGGATGGAAGCGGTTTCTTCCTCATAATATCTCTCATTTTTCTCGTGCCTACAGGTGAGATATTGTCGTCTCTACGTGAGGAAAGGAAGGGAGAGAAGGTGGGAGGGAGGGAGGGAATTATCAGGTAAAAGCGCCAAGCCATTACGGCTATATAGCACTGGGAAAGGGGCCAGGATAAAGATTTGGGATGGGACGAAGGAGGGGAATGGTTTTTCGAAGTTCTTTTAATCCTCCTGATCCATACATTTACTCCTTTCTCTTCCCCGTTATTCCTCCATTCATTCCTTACTGCACCCATTCCTTCTCCCCTTCCAGTACCCCCTCCCACATCTCCCCATTCCTCATCCTTTCCATACGATTTCCAACACCTAAGTTCAATCTTAATTGTCAGGCGTGCCGTTGAAAGTGATTGTCAGGCGTGCCGTTGAAAGTGATTGTCAGGTGTGCCGTTGAAAGTGATTGTCAGGCGTGCCGTTGAAAGTGATTGACAGGTGTGCCGTTGAAAGTGATTGACAGGTGTGCCGTTGAAAGTGATTGTCAGGCGTGCCGTTGAAAGTGATTGTCAGGTGTGCTGTTGACAGTGATTGACAGGTGTGGCGTTGAAAGTGATTGTCAGGTGTGCCGTTGAAAGTGATTGTCAGGTGTGCCGTTGAAAGTGATTGACAGGTGTGGCGTTGAAAGTGATTATCAGGTGTGCCGTTGAAAGTGATTGACAGGTGTGGCGTTGAAAGTGATTATCAGGTGTGCTGTTGAAAGTGATTGTCAGGTGTGCCGTTGAAAGTGATTGTCAGGTGTGCCGTTGACAGTGATTATCAGGTGTGCCGTTGACAGTGATTGTCAGGTGTGCTGTTGAAAGTGATTGTCAGGTGTGCCGTTGAAAGTGATTGTCAGGTGTGCCGTTGAAAGTGATTGTCAGGTGTGCCGTTGAGAGTGATTGTCAGGTGTGCCGTTGACAGTGATTATAAGGTGTGCTGTTGAAAGTGATTGTCAGGTGTGCTGTTGAAAGTGATTGTCAGGTGTGCCGTTGACAGTGATTGTCAGGTGTGCCGTTGAAAGTGATTGTCAGGTGTGCCGTTGAAAGTGATTGTCAGGTGTGCCGTTGACAGTGATTGTCAGGTGTGTCGCTGAAAGTGATTGTCAGGTGTGCCGTTGACAGTGATTGTACAGATGTTGATATTGTTGAAGTTATGACTTTTGTTGTAGTTGTTTGTGTCTGTGATTGTTCTAGTGACTGAGTGTTTGTGTTCTAGTGACTGTGTTTGTTTGTGTTCTAGTGACTGTGTTTGTTTGTGTTCTAGTGACTGTGTTTGTTTGTGTTCTAGTGACTGTGTGTTTGTGTTCTAGTGACTGTGTGTTTGTGTTCTAGTGACTGTGTGTTTGTGTTCTAGTGACTGTGTGTTTGTGTTCTAGTGACTGTGTGTTTGTGTTCTAGTGACTGTGTGTTTGTGTTCTAGTGACTGTGTGTTTGTGTTCTAGTGACTGTGTGTGTTTGTGTTCTAGTGACTGTGTGTGTTTGTGTTCTAGTGACTGTGTGTTTGTGTTCTAGTGACTGTGTGTTTGTGTTCTAGTGACTGTGTGTTCTAGTGACTGTGTGTTTGTGTTCTAGTGACTGTGTGTTTGTGTTCTAGTGACTGTGTGTGTTTGTGTTCTAGTGACTGTGTGTGTTTGTGTTTTAGTGACTGTGTGTTTGTGTTCTAGTGACTGTGTGTTTGTGTTCTAGTGACTGTGTGTTTGTGTTCTAGTGACTGAGTGTTTGTGTTCTAGTGACTGTGTGTTCTAGTGACTGTGTGTTCTAGTGACTGAGTGTTTGTGTTCTAGTGACTGTGTGTTTGTGTTCTAGTGACTGTGTGTGTTTGTGTTCTAGTGACTGTGTTTGTGTTCTAGTGACTGTGTTTGTGTTCTAGTGACGGTGTGTTTGTGTTCTAGTGACTGTGTGTTCTAGTCACTGTGTGTTCTAGTGACTGTGTGTTCTAGTGACTGTGTGTTCTAGTGACTGTGTGTTCTAGTGACTGTGTATGTTTGTGTTCTAGTGACTGTGTGTTCTAGTGACTGAGTGTTCTAGTGACTGAGTGTTCTAGTGACTGAGTGTTCTAGTGACTGAGTGTTCTAGTGACTGAGTGTTCTAGTGACTGAGTGTTCTAGTGACTGAGTGTTCTAGTGACTGAGTGTTCTAGTGACTGTGTGTTCTAGTGACTGTGTGTTCTAGTGACTGAGTGTTCTAGTGACTGAGTGTTCTAGTGACTGTGTGTTCTAGTGACTGTGTGTTCTAGTGACTGAGTGTTCTAGTGACTGAGTGTTCTAGTGACTGAGTGTTCTAGTGACTGTGTGTTCTAGTGACTGAGTGTTCTAGTGACTGAGTGTTCTAGTGACTGAGTGTTCTAGTGACTGTACTCACCTAGTTGTACTCACCTAGTTGTGTTTGCGGGGGTTGAGCTCTGGCTCTTTGGTCCCGCCTCTCAACCGTCAATCAACAGGTGTACAGATTCCTGAGCCTATCGGGCTCTGTCATATCTACACTTGAAACTGTGTATGGAGTCAGCCTCCACCACATCACTTCCTAATGCATTCCATTTGTCAACCACCACTCTGACACTAAAAAAGTTCTTTCTAATATCTCTGTGGCTCATTTGGGCACTCAGTTTCCACCTGTGTCCCCTAGTACGTGTGCCCCTTGTGTTAAATAGACTGTCTTTATCTACCCTATCAATCCCCTTCAGAATCTTGAATGTGGTGATCATGTCCCCCCTAACTCTTCTGTCTTCCAGCGAAGTGAGGTTTAATTCCCGTAGTCTCTCCTCGTAGCTCATACCTCTCAGCTCGGGTACTAGTCTGGTGGCAAACCTTTGAACCTTTTCCAGTTTAGTCTTATCCTTGACTAGATATGGACTCCATGCTGGGGCTGCATACTCCAGGATTGGCCTGACATATGTGGTATACAAAGTTCTGAATGATTCTTTACACAAGTTTCTGAATGTCGTTCGTATGTTGGCCAGCCTGGCATATGCCGCTGATGTTATCCGCTTGATATGTGCTGCAGGAGACAGGTCTGGCGTGATATCAACCCCCAAGTCTTTTTCCTTCTCTGACTCCTGAAGAATTTCCTCTCCCAGATGATACCTTGTATCTGGCCTCCTGCTCCCTACACCTATCTTCATTACATTACATTTGGTTGGGTTAAACTCTAACAACCATTTGTTCGACCATTCCTTCAGCTTGTCTAGGTCTTCTTGAAGCCTCAAACAGTCCTCTTCTGTTTTAATCCTTCTCATAATTTTAGCATCGTCCGCAAACATTGAGAGAAATGAATCGATACCCTCCGGGAGATCATTTACATATATCAGAAACAAGATAGGACCGAGTACAGAGCCCTGTGGGACTCCACTGGTGACTTCACGCCAATCGGAGGTCTCACCCCTCACCGTAACTCTCTGCTTCCTATTGCTTAGATACTCCCTTATCCACTGGAGCACCTTACCAGCTACACCTGCCTGTCTCTCCAGCTTATGTACCAGCCTCTTATGCGGTACTGTGTCAAAGGCTTTCCGACAATCCAAGAAAATGCAGTCCGCCCAGCCCTCTCTTTCTTGCTTAATCTGTGTCACCTGATCGTAGAATTCTATCAAGCCTGTAAGGCAAGATTTACCCTCCCTGAATCCATGTTGGCGATTTGTCACGAAGTCCCTTCTCTCCAGATGTGTTACCAGGTTTTTTCTCACGATCTTCTCCATCACCTTGCATGGTATACAAGTCAAGGACACTGGCCTGTAGTTCAGTGCCTCTTGTCTGTCGCCCTTTTTGTATATTGGGACCACATTCGCCGTCTTCCATATTTCTGGTAGGTCTCCCGTCTCTAGTGACTTACTATACACTATGGAGAGTGGCAGGCAAAGTGCCTCTGCACACTCTTTCAGTACCCATGGTGAGATCCCATCTGGACCAACAGCCTTTCTAACATCCAGATCCAGCAGGTGTCTCTTGACCTCCTCTCTCGTAATTTCGAACTCCTCCAAGGCCGCCTGGTTTACCTCCCTTTCTCCTAACACAGTGACCTCACCCTGTTCTATTGTGAAGACCTCCTGGAACCTCTTGTTGAGTTCCTCACACACCTCTCTGTCATTCTCTGTATACCTGTCCTCGCCTGTTCTAAGTTTCAATACCTGTTCTTTCACTGTTGTTTTCCTTCTGATGTGACTGTGGAGTAGCTTTGGTTCGGTCTTGGCTTTGTTTGCTATATCATTTTCAAAATTTTTCTCTGCTTCTCTTCTCACCCTGACGTACTCATTCCTGGTTCTCTGGTATCTCTCTCTGCTTTCTGGTGTTCTGTTATTCCGGAAGTTCCTCCGCGCCTTTTTGTTCAGTTTCTTCGCTTCCATACATGCCCTATTATACCATGGGTTCTTCTGTTGCTTCTCGGATTTTTCCCTTTGGGCCGGGATGAACCTGTTTACTGCCTCCTGACACTTTTGGGTAACATAGTCCATCATACCCTGTACAGACTTATCTCTGAGGTCTGTGTCCCAAGGTATTTCACTTAGGAAACTTCTCATCTGTTCATAATTCCCCTTTCGGTATGCCAGCCTTTTGATTCCTAGTTCTTTTTGGGGGGAGATAAGTCCTAGCTCTACCAGGTACTCAAAATTCAATACACTGTGGTCACTCATTCCCAAGGGCGCTTCCATCTTAACTTCCCTTATATCCCATTCATTTAGGGTAAATATCAAATCAAGCATTGCTGGTTCATCTTCTCCTCTCATTCTTGTTGGTTCTTTGGTGTGCTGGCTTAGAAAGTTTCTTGTTGCCACGTCCAGCAGCTTAGCTCTCCATGTTTCTGGTCCTCCATGCGGGTCTCTGTTCTTCCAATCTATCTTCCCATGGTTGAAGTCTCCCATAATTAGTAGTCCAGATCCATTCCTGCTAGCAACAGAAGCTGCTCTTTCTATTATGTTAATGGTGGCCATGTTGTTTCTATCATATTCCTGTCTAGGTCTTCTGTCATTTGGTAGTGGATTATATATGACTGCGACTATAATTTTTTTCCCTCCATTTGTTACAGTACCTGCTATGTAGTCACTGAAACCTTCACAGCCCTGAATATCCATCTCCTCAAAATCCCAGCCTTGTCTTACCAGCAGAGCTACACCACCCCCACCTCTTCCTTCCCTCTCTTTCCTCATAACATAATAGTCCTGTGGGAACACTGCATTTGTTATCGTTTTCGTGATCTTTGTTTCTGTGAGGGCTATTATGTCTGGGTTTTCCTCTAGTACCAGTTCTCCAAGCTCATTTGCTTTATTTGTAATTCCATCTATGTTTGTGTACATCGCTTTGAGGCTCACTTTCTTCTGTCCCTTCTCAAATCGCCTCCTTGGTGAGTGTTCTGCTGGTGGGGGAGGCTGTTCCATGGGTGTGAGGACCTGTGAGGTGGATAACAGGGTCTCAGAGGATACTGGGATGAGGTGAGGGGGATCCAGTGAAGGGGGAGGGACAGGGAGGGTATGGGGTGAAAGGGGAGGGAGGACGGGAAGGAAAGGGGGGGAGGGAGGACTCGGGAGGAGGGGAGGGGTAGAAGGGTGGGGATTGGGTGTGGGGGGAGGGAGATTTCGCTGAACATTTGAGTGGGGGCAGGGAGGGTTTGGGGTAGGGGGGTTTTCTATGCAGAGGAGGGAGGCGGGGTTGTCCTCCCTTCTGGCGTTACTGGGTAGCTGGTTGTGGGTTCCCCCCTCGCCTCTGGGGGTGTTGGGTTGGGAGCTGTGACTTCCTGGTTTTCCCCTCTCGCCCTGCGCCTCTTCCTTGCTTCTGCCGCCACGGCTCTCTCCTCCCTTGTCATGTCTCTTTGGAGGAATACATTTTTTAATTTTCCCACGTTTTTCAGGGAGCTCTTCCTTGATAGGATCTTCTCCTTTGTGTTCTCGCTTGCAAACACTATCTTTATCATTCGGTCTCGGTCTTTGTTGTACCGGCCTAGCCTGAAAACCTTCTCAATGCTATGCTCAGCCCCTTCCATGTCTAGTGCCTTTAGTACTTCATTCACTGCTGCTTTGTCCTTGTCACTCCACTCTGTCCTATTAGATCCTTCCTGCTCCTTAATACCCACAGCAACCACTGATCTGTTCCTTTCCAGCAGTTGGCTAGTGGAGCGTGCCGCCTCCTGCGTAACTGTGTTCTAGTGACTGTGTGTTCTAGTGACTGTGTGTTCTAGTGACTGTGTGTTCTAGTGACTGAGTGTTCTAGTGACTGAGTGTTCTAGTGACTGAGTGTTCTAGTGACTGAGTGTTCTAGTGACTGAGTGTTCTAGTGACTGAGTGTTCTAGTGACTGAGTGTTCTAGTGACTGAGTGTTCTAGTGACTGAGTGTTCTAGTGACTGAGTGTTCTAGTGACTGTGTGTTCTAGTGACTGTGTGTTCTAGTGACTGAGTGTTCTAGTGACTGAGTGTTCTAGTGACTGAGTGTTCTAGTGACTGAGTGTTCTAGTGACTGAGTGTTCTAATGACTGAGTGTTCTAGTGACTGAGTGTTCTAGTGACTGAGTGTTCTAGTGACTGAGTGTTCTAGTGACTGTGTGTTCTAGTGACTGAGTGTTCTAGTGACTGAGTGTTCTAGTGACTGAGTGTTCTAGTGACTGTGTGTTCTAGTGACTGTGTGTTCTAGTGACTGAGTGTTCTAGTGACTGAGTGTTCTAGTGACTGAGTGTTCTAGTGACTGAGTGTTCTAGTGACTGTGTGTTCTAGTGACTGAGTGTTCTAGTGACTGAGTGTTCTAGTGACTGAGTGTTCTAGTGACTGTGTGTTCTAGTGACTGAGTGTTCTAGTGACTGAGTGTTCTAGTGACTGAGTGTTCTAGTGACTGTGTGTTCTAGTGACTGTGTGTTCTAGTGACTGAGGGTTCTAGTGACTGAGTGTTCTAGTGACTGAGTGTTCTAGTGACTGAGTGTTCTAGTGACTGAGTGTTCTAGTGACTGAGTGTTCTAGTGACTGTGTGTTCTAGTGACTGAGTGTTCTAGTGACTGAGTGTTCTAGTGACTGAGTGTTCTAGTGACTGTGTGTTCTAGTGACTGTGTGTTCTAGTGACTGTGTGTTCTAGTGACTGTGTGTTCTAGTGACTGAGTGTTCTAGTGACTGAGTGTTCTAGTGACTGTGTGTTCTAGTGACTGAGTGTTCTAGTGACTGAGTGTTCTAGTGACTGAGTGTTCTAGTGACTGAGTGTTCTAGTGACTGAGTGTTCTAGTGACTGAGTGTTCTAGTGACTGTGTGTTCTAGTGACTGAGTGTTCTAGTGACTGAGTGTTCTAGTGACTGAGTGTTCTAGTGACTGAGTGTGTTGTGTTATCCAGCATCATTTAATATAAATTTTCCGATAATATGTTAGACTAAATATGTGTTTCTAAAGTGAAATGTGTTAGTTATAATCATTGTTTTATTCTGCACAAACAATTACTCTTGCAGAATAAACTACTACCTTGAGGTGCTTCCGGGGCTCAGCGTCCATGCGGCCCGGTCGTCAACCAGGCCTCCTGGTTGCTGGACTGATCAACCAGAGAACTACCAGAGGTAGTCTGCCCCGGGTGCAGACTCTCCCTCTCTCTCTCTCTCTTTCTCTCTCTCTCTCTCTCTCTCTCTCTCTCTCTCTCTCTCTCTCTCTCTCTCTCTCTCTCTCTCTCTCTCTCTCTCTCTCTCTCTCTCTCTCTCTCTCTCTCTCTCTCTCTCTCTCTCTCTCTCTCTCTCTCTCTCTCTCTCTCTCTCTCTCTCTCTCTCTCTCTCTCTCTCTCTCTCTCTCTCTCTCTCTCCTCTTCTCATTTCCATCCCTATTTTCCGCAGTATGCTTTTCCTCCTTATCATACCATAAACTGATAAATAACTGCACTATTTTCCTCTTGGCTTAAAAAGGAAGATTTGAGTTTGAACAGCTGGATTGTGGTGGTTGGCAGGGGCCAGGAGGCCGAGTGCTGGCTTGAATGGCCGAGTACTTGGACCCGCGAGCAGGCTCAGGTAAACACCAGGTACAATAACACCCGGAGAGCAAGGTGAAAGTGGAGAGACAGCTGTGAGGGAGGGGGGGGGGGGGAGGAAGGAGCTTGTAAGGGGATTGTGGGGGTCGTTAGTGAATGGTAAGACGTTAACCATGTGGTTGGGTAAGTGCCTTGTTGATTGGGCACTCAGCAGGGCATGTGTGTGCCAGCATGGGTCTCTCAGTGGCACTGGTAGAGTCGGGATATATATATATATATATATATATATATATATGTCGTACCTAGTAGCCAGAACGCACTTCTCAGCCTACTATGCAAGGCCCGATTTGCCTAATAAGCCAAGTTTTCCTGAATTAATATATTTTCTCTAATTTTTTTCTTATGAAATGATAAAGCTACCCATTTCATTATGTATGAGGTCAATTTTTTTCATTGGAGTTAAAATTAACGTAAATATATGACTGAACCTAACCAACCCTACCTAACCTAACCTAACGTATCTCTATAGGTTAGGTTGGGTTATGTAGCCGAAAAAGTTAGGTTAGGTGAGGTTAGGTAGGTTAGGTAGTCGAAAAACAATTAATTCATGAAAACTTGGCTTATTAGGCAAATCGGGACTTGCATAGTAGGCTGAGAAGTGCGTTCTGGCTACTAGGTACGACATATATATATATATATATATATATATATATATATATATATATATATATATATATATGTCGTACCTAATAGCCAGAACGCACTTCTCAGCCTACTATTCAAGGCCCGATTTGCCTAATAAGCCAAGTTTTCATGAATTAATGTTTTTTCGTCTACCTAACCTACCTAACCTAACCTAACCTAGCTTTTTTGGCTACCTAACCTAACCTTACCTATAAATATAGGTTAGGTTAGGTTAGGTAGGGTTGGTTAGGTTCGGTCATATATCTACGTTAATTTTAACTCCAATAAAAAAAAATTGACCTCATACATAGAGAAAAGGGTAGCTTTATCA
>NC_091204.1:13534010-13554010 GCF_040958095.1 Procambarus clarkii
GGTTGACGAGCTAGACATGATTACCCCATACAAAATCCTCAGGGGGGTATTGATAGGATACATAAAGAGAGACCACTAATTTTCATGACTGATGCTCCCACAAGGGGACACAGGTAGAAACTGAACACCCAAATGAGCCAGAGAGACATTAGAAATAATTATTTTAGTGTTAGGGTGGTTAACAAATGGATTTCAGTAGGAAGTGATGTGGTGGAGGCTGACTCCATTCAAAGTTTCAAATGTAGATATGATAGAGCCTAATGGTCTCAGGAACCTGTACACCAGTTGATTAACAGTTGAGAGGCGGGACCAAAGAGCCGAAGCTCAACCCCCGCATGAATTGATGAGTACACACGCGTTTTAAAGATTTCTTTTAGCTTATTGATATGCATATGTATGTGTGAACATGGATGCATATATATATACATGTGTATGTAGTATCATCAATTATGTAACTTGCTTCCCAAGACTATCACTTGCTTCCCCAAACGAACTATGGGGTTCAGTTCCTAAACCCATTATGTACCTCCGTAACCCCCCTCCCCCCACCCCTTCTACGGGATGGGCATGGAGTTGCGTAGTAAATAAATTAATAATAATAAATAAAGTATTGTGAACACCGTCTTAAAATTCCAGCTTCACTTTCGTGAAGATTCAGTTATCTCCACCCAATAAGATGCTAGACGGCCTGTGAGTCTTTAAGTTATAAAGGAAACTGCGAGAAGCACAACTTTGGGGCAAATTTACCTTTACAAGAACTGGCAAGACGAGAAAGGCTCGAACTAAATGGCGCCAGGAACAAGGGAGGAAAGAGAGATGTCGCCTGATGCGTTGACAATGGCGAATCGCCATACAACGAAAGATATGAATGGGTGAAATGGCAATCTTTGCAGCCAATCGGCGATATTCTTGCAGTGAAGATACCATTGGGCACCGAGCCGGGCCAGCATAGTGCCATACGGGTCAGTGCCCTGACGGCCAAGAATAATCTCCAGTGACGCTATGTATGATAAACGTTGGTCAAACCAGTGAAGACATTGTAATGTCATCCTAAGCCGAGGCAGCGTAGGCGACACGATACATAGACTACCGAGGAAGGTCTTGCTCAGCGAGGAACTCCTATGGGAACATAACACTATTAAGGGCGATGTGACTACCGAGGAAGGTGGACATCGTGCTCAGCGAGGAACTCCTATGGGAACATAACGCTATTAAGGGCGGTGGAGCACTCCTAGGACGCGACCCTGATTACCCTCCAAGGAGTGAGGGGTGATGGGGGAAGTCACTGGAGAAGAGCTGTAGTAAGTGAGCTACAACATCATCAAGATTGTTGTGTGGGGGGGGGGGAGGGGAGAGGAGCCCAGAGATACGTCTGATGTCACAGATCAGCTGCTGGAGGAGTGACGTCATAGAGGCAGCTGGAGGAGTGACGTCACAGAGGCAGCTGTGCCTACAGCGACGCACAACAACTTGAGCTTCGCATCTGTTTGAGGAGCAGCTGTTTCTAAGTGATATTTCCTCCCAATTATTCCTTCAAGGTTAGAAGTTCCTTTAAGGAATGATTAGGATATTTATTTGCGATAATACATGTACTAAGATGTATTTGGAGTAATATATATACGTCTGTGTGTATATAAATATATATATATATATATATATATATATATATATATATATATATATATATATATATATATATATATATATATATATATATATTGGACTGTGTGTATATATATTATACTCTGGAGTGAGAGTAAAGCGTAACTCAATGTAAGGAAGCAGAGTGCTGTCAGGTGATCATTTACTACTGAATATTATGTGGTAGAGTTGAAGTGTAATTATGAATTTTCTTAATTCCTTGTGAAGTAGATTGATGTGTTAAAGTAACATCAGAGCTATTTGAATTGTGCGAGTAAAGTAGCGTTGATGTGTTGACGGCCGAGAGTGGCTCTTTAGTTTTGACATTGAGGCTAGGAAGGGAATGTTGTTATTTGTAAAGGTGTGTGTGTGTCTCTCGGTAAATGTTATTAATTTATAACACTGTGTTTCTGTTATGCCTCTAGTTAATCTATGCCATGCTTTGACCTATACGGAAGCCCTTGGTAGCAATAGATTAATCAGTGAGTATAAAAGATTCAAGGTTAAAGATATCGGGGGATCGAGCCTCATAAATTGATTGAGAGCTTCCTATGGAGTGTTGAATGATGAAGTCAATTCCTTTGACACTGGACGTAGAGGTGACAGGTGACCTGGTGGACGGGATTGCCATAGGTATCCACCTTCTTAACACTTTGCTTAGCCTTGTCATTTCCCAGAGGAATTGACAGGGTAGATAAAGATAAACTGTTTAACACGGATGGGACACGAACAAGGGGACACAGGTGGAAACTGAGTACCCAAATGAGCCACAGGGACGTTAGAAAGAACTTTTTCAGTGTCAGAGTAGTTAACAGATGTAATGTATTAGGCAGTGATGTGGTGGAGGCTGACTCCATACATAGTTTTAAATGTAGATATGATGTGTGTCTACCTACCCTGTCCTGTGTGTGTCTGCCTACCCTGTGTGTGTGTCATATCTACCCTGTCAATTCTTCTGGGTATTTTGTAGGTAGTGATCATGTCTCTCCTTACTCTTCTGTCTTCCAGTGTCGTGAGGTGCATTTCACGCAGCCTTTCCTCGAAACTCATGCCTCTTCGTTCTGGGACTAGTCTAGTGGCATACCCTGAACTTTTTCCAGCTTCGTCTTGTGCTTGACAAGGTACGGGCTCCATGCTGGGGCTGCATACTCCAGGATTGGTCTTACATATGTGGTGTACAAGGTTCTGAATGATTCCTTACACAGGTTCCTGAACGCTGTTCAGATGTTAGCCAGCCTCGCGTATGCTGCAGATGTTATTCTTTTGAAGTGGGCTTCAGGAGACAGGTTTGGTGTGATATGAACTCCTAGATCTTTCTCTTTGTCCGTTGCATTAAGTACTTCATCTCCTATTCTGTATCCTCACCATTTGGGCTGGACGGTATTGCGACGGTCTCGCTTCATGCAGGTCAGCGTTCAATCCCCGACCGTCCAAGTGGTTGGGCACCATTCCTTCCTCCCGTCCCATCCCAAATCTTTATCCTGACCCCTTCCCAGTGCTATATAGTCATGATGGCTTGGCGCTTTCTCCTGATAGTTCAGTTCCGTTCGGTATCCTCACCTTCCTCACTTTGGCGGGACCAAAGAGCCAGAGCTCAACCCCCCCCCCCCAGCAAGCACAACTAGGTGAGTACACATTACCGCCACACAAACCATTGCCCAGTTTCTACATACAATTATCTGGCCAACATGAAATCCAACCGACCTTAAAACATGTACATTCCTTGACCTTCTGTCAAGCGTAGACCAGATGGTGTGTGTGTGTGTGTGTGTGTGTGTGTGTGTGTGTGTGTGTGTGTGTGTGTGTGTGTGTGTGTGTGTGTGTGTGTGTGTCCCTCCCACCATAGCATCCTTCCCCTTCTATAGAGTCTCAAGGAAGGTGAGTATTGTCCACGGTATGAAAAGTTTGAGCCTCCCGATGTTTAAAACTTCCACACTCAACCATTGCCAGCTTTGTCTCCTTATATCGGCTATTAATGTTGGGTACGTAAAGGTCCACACCTTTCATGTCCGTACAGCTTCTCACCCCCCCCCCTCTCCCCTCACTGGCTCAGACCCTGTGCACCCTTCTGTCCTCTCACCGAATTTTTCTGTCCCTGCCTTTCGTTTTCCTGTCCAATCCCTCCACTCTCTTCTGTCCTTTTACCAATTGTACTCTATCTACACCTGTTCCCTTAAGCCGGGTGTTCTGTTCCACCAACTTTTTATACGTATTTTTACTGTTATTTTTCCCTATAGAGAAGTCTCTCCTCACTGGTCACCATCCTCCAGTACACCCTCACTAGTCACCATCCTACAGTACACCCTCACTGGTCACCATCCTACAGTACACCTTCACTGGTCACCATCCTCCAGTACACCCTCACTAGTCACCATCCTCCAGTACACCCTCACTGGTCACCATCCTACAGTACACCCTCACTGGTCACCATCCTCCAGTACACCCTCACTGGTCACCATCCTACAGTACACCCTCACTGGTCACCATCCTACAGTACACCCTCACTGGTCACCATCCTCCTGTACACCCTCCCTCACTGGTCACCATCCTACAGTACACCCTCCCTCACTGGTCACCATCCTACAGTACACCCTCCCTCACTGGTCACCATCCTACAGTACACCCTCACTGGTCACTATCCTACAGTACACCCTCACTGGTCACCATCCTACAGTACACCCTCACTGGTCACTATCCTACAGTACACCCTCACTGGTCACCATCCTCCAGTACACCCTCCCTCACTGGTCACCATTGTACAGTATACTCTCACTGGTCACCATCCTACAGTACACCCTCCCTCACAGGTCACCATCCTACAGTACACCCTCACTGGTCACCATCCTACAGTACACCCTCCCCTCACTGGTCACCATCCTACAGTACACCCTCACTGGTCACCATCCTCCAGTACACCCTCCCTCACTGGTCACCATCCTACAGTACACCCTCACTGGTCACCATCCTACAGTACACCCTCACTGGTCACCATCCTCCAGTACACCCACACTGGTCACCATCCTCCAGTACACCCTCACTGGTCACCATCCTCCAGTACACCCTCACTGGTCACCATCCTCCAGTACACCCTCACAGGTCACCATCCTCCAGTACACCCTCCCTCACTGGCCAGCAGAAAAGGATGCAAAGGACTACGAAAAAGAGAATAAGTAGAGAATGTGAATAATGAATTGGGAATAAGACCAGACAAAAAATATTTGGCAAAGCAGGTAAAGGATGAGAGTGACCACTACAACAGCAGTGATGTGTGATGCAGCATGCCAGCAGCAATAGTGAAGTGTGCAAGGCAGCAGATGTAGCGGCAGAAGTCAGTTGCAATATATAATCTGAGAGAATTCAGTGCCAACAAGTTGATGGTAATTAAGATGGGAAAATGAGAATGGGAACCCAGGAGGTGTCTCCACTTTAGAGGAAAAACAACTATGGGCATCAGAGAGAGAGAGAGAGAGAGAGAGAGAGAGAGAGAGAGATAGAGAGAGATAGAGAGAGAGAGAGAGAGAGAGAGAGAGAGAGAGAGACAGAGAGAGAGAGAGAGAGAGAGAGAGAGAGAGAGAGAGAGAGAGAGAGAGAGAGAGAGAGAGAGAGAGAGAGAGAGAGAGAGAGAGAGAGAGAGAGAGATAGAGAGATAGAGAGAGAGAATTTTTATTGCATATAATTGTAACATTAGAGACACACACAAACAGGGTGACATCGGAAGTATAAGGTAAAAAATCTATACCAAGGGCCAGATTCACGAAGCAGTTACGCAAGCACTTACGAACGTGTACATCTTTCCTCAAGTGAACAAATCCACCAGGGCCGTGACGAGGATTCGAACCTGCGTCCGAGAGCATCCCAGACGCTGCCTTAATCGACTGAGCTACGACAAAGCTTTGTTCCATTTTGGATTTGGTCATTTGATGAATAACTCAATTGTGATTTCTGTGTGTAATCTCTCCTCAATGTTTGACGGCTTTGGTTACATTTATTAAACAGTTTACAAGCGTGAAAACTTGCCAATCAACTGTTGTTATTGTTATAAACAGCCTCCTGGTGCTTCGGAGCTCATTAACTGTTTAATAATTGTAAACAAAGCCGCCAAAGATTGAGAAAAGATGTACAGGTTCGTAAGTGCTTGCGTAACTGTTTCGTGAATCTGGCCCCAGGTTCGTAAGTGCTTGCGTAACTGTTTCGTGAATCTGGCCCCTGAGCTTTTGTTTAAGGCACTCTTCACAGCTTTTGTAAGAGCAGTACAGGAATAAGCAGCACCGGCCTGGAATCCACATATTGTAAAGTTTAAACCCAAAATTGTAAAAAAAAAAGTGATTTGCAACAAGATTAATGGCAGAGATAAGAGGATTAATCTATGACAGGCAAAGAAAACTGGATTTCACATTATTGTATTTAGAGTTTTCGTTTCCTGAAAGCCTCCAATGCATAAATAATATGCAAATGTGTTACACATGTGTAAGGTGTGGAGCTTCCTTGACCCTCCCTGTAGCTGTGTCATGTCATCTGCAGCCAACCCATCCTCCGAATTGACAGTACGGTTATATACTTTTTTTAATAAATGCATTTCCTGACTGTCACACATAGTACATAATTGCACTTATGGGGCTGTTACATATACCTCCACATTTATTCTCCTCGTTTTCTGTTAAGACACTCAGAAGTTTAGGAGGAAGTTTTCAAGTTCAATTTGCTATAGATAAGTTTTAAATATCAGGAATTTCTTTTTCAGTTTTATTAAACAATAGAGATTTTATTCAAAATTTGAAAATATTTTGAGTTAGTTTGCATTTCATTGTAATATTTTTAGTTTGGTTTATTACTTTTATAAAACTGTAATATCAATATAGCTATAGGTTAAGTACTAATTGTAATTAAGAAACAATAAAATGCTTATCTTCAAACACTAAGAAGGTTAGGCTAGGTCGTGGTTTTCTATTCAGCTTTTCAGGTAAACTCAAATATTCACAATATATTTGACAGTACGATTTAATACCAAGTGAAAATAAGTACAATTCCTTACTGCTAGGAATAGTACATAATTACACTTACTTGTGCTGTTACATGTTGTTGTTGTTTTAGATTTTAGGTACTCAGAACGAAGTGTCCATGTAGCACGGGCTATGGTGATCCCGTGAACCCAAAATGTTACATTTTTACCTTACCATTTTAGGAGGCCGGGCTGTCTGCCGCAAGCCGCCAGGTGAGGCATTACTTCACCTACAACATCCCGCCAGGTGAGGCATCGCGTCACCTACAGCATCCCGCCAGGTGAGGCATTACTTCACCTACAGCATCCCGCCAGGTGAGGCATTACTTCACCTACAACATCCCGCCAGGTGAGGCATCGCATCACCTACAACATCCCGCCAGGTGAGGCATCGCATCACCAACAACATCCCGCCAGGTGAGGCTCATTTACACCAACCACATTTACGTTCTGTAAAAAACAGAAACAAAAAACTCATGAATACCAGAAGCGGATGTGGACATTTTTCTGGTAATGGCGACCTGTTTCCACACCTCTTTCAGCCTCCTTCTTCCCCCTTCCTTCCCACTCCTCCTCCTCTTCCTTCCCCCCCTCCTTCAACCTCAGCAACTTCCTCCTCCTCCTTGCTCTGGATACTGTGGTTCACGTGCCTGGCCTTCCCTCTCACCGGAGTTAATTAAAGCGAAATATCTCACATCACGTAATTAGTAGAGTCTCATGAGGTATAAATAGCTGCAGATATCTGGGCGGAGAGCAGGCGGATGAGTGATTAGAGCGGAGTGCCCATGTGGGCATGAGGTGCGTGTGAGTGTGTGTGTGTGTGTGTGCACGCGCGTGTGTGTGTGTGTGAGTGTGTGTCCTAGGCAGGGCTGGTGTTGGCAGGCATCCTTATACAAGGCTCATTAGAACACAAAGGCTGACACGGAGAGCAGTAATTACCCGGGAATGGTTATTAGGTCTGTCTCTGATGTCGACAACATTTCGCATTATTTTATTATTTTTAAGGCTCGCTGGAAATAGCGGCCCATACACCTTTGTCCCTGAATTGTCGCCGCTGTGACGAATTGATCGATCGAAATTGATTACTGATAAGAGTCGGGGAGAATCAATCTCTACTTCGCCGTCGATTTGAACATTCCAAAAGGGAGAAAAACATATAATAAATATCACTAATTTGTCTGCAATTGTCATCTTGTTTTCATTTAGTAACATGAAATTAATTGGGAATTTTCCCGCGACACGTAACTAGTCGGCAAATGACAATTGCCTCACAAATAGGAACTTCACCTTAATTGGCAACTTGTTAAGCGTATGTCCTAATTACAGGTGAGCTCAGTTCCCCGTGTGTGGCATTAGTTTCATATATAATGTGGGTTGTAATTGGTGGAGATATCTTCATCTGTCGAGAGTGGCGAGACTTGCTTCTTTCTCTCCTGTTCTTAAATTATTGCTATCTCTGTGCCCTCGAATTATTTTATTTTGTCTTTAGTCCATTGCTTTTGTATCATCTTGATTACTTGGATTTTTTGTATCGTATAATTTCTTTGATAATTAATCGTCTTAATTTTGGGTTTTAAATCGAATTCAGTGGTTTTTTGTAATTGTGTGGTGTACTTAGTATTGCGGAACATTAATATTATATTCAGGGTGACGGAGAAGCCGCCCGCTGGGCTGGGCTCCGACGGGTTAGTTCACTGGATTTCTTGAACATTTATCTGTTGCTGGAGCTTCTTCCTGCTGAGAGTCAGATGAACAGTGAATTGAGGATGAGTTTGTGAATGGATACAATCAGAATGATGCTGCACGGCTGAACGTCTTGTGTTACAATTGCCGTTTTATGTCTGTTCATGAAATTTTTCTCTTCCGGAATGCGGGTGGAAAAGACTTTTTTTTTCAAATATTTCTTGAATTACAGCTGGTCAGAGTATATTTTTTAAATAGACTTTGACCAGTCGAAAACATTCCGACATTTCCCATTTCCCATTTCTCTCTTCTGTTTTCAGATCGTCAGTTGAGATATATATATATATATATATATATATATATATATATATATATATATATATATATATATATATATATATATATATATATATATATATATATATAATGTCGTACCTAGTAGCCAGAACGCACTTCTCAGCCTACTATGCAAGGCCCAATTTGCCTAATAAGCCAAGTTTTCATGAATTAATATATTTTCTCTAATTTTTTTCTTATGAAATAATAAAGCTATCCATTTCATTATGTATGAGGTCAATTTTTTGTTATTGGAGTTAAAATTAACGTAGATATATGACCGAACCTAACCAACCCTACCTAACCTAACCTATCTCTATAGGTTAGGTTAGGTTAGGTAGCCGAAAAAGTTAGGTTAGGTTAGGCAGGTTAGGTAGTCGAAAAACAATTAATTCATGAAAACTTGGCTTATTAGGCAAATTGTCCCTTGCATAGTAGGCCTAGAAGTGCATTCTGGCTACTAGGTACGACATATATATATAATATAATATAATATAATATAACATAACATGTGTGTAAATCACGAAAATTAACACGTGATGAAAAATGTGACAGTGTCAGACCACGGAAGAAGAATTGAAACAGGAATTTCCTTAAGTACTTTCGTATATTAATACATCTTCAGAAGGAATTAATTATCAGACGCACAAAGATTCCATCTGAAGATGTATTAATATACGAAAGTACTTAAGGAAATTCCTGTTTCAATTCTTCTTCCGTGGTATTTATATATATATATATATATATATATATATATATATATATATATATATATATATAATAATATACTTTAACTTTTTTCTTCCACTTTTCTGGAAGTTGGCTCCGAGTTATATCATCATAACTCCAGCTTGGGACGACAGCCGCGCCACGGTGATCGTTATCGTGGATCGAGAGTGGCTAACAAAGTCTTGCTGGAAAAGTTATCGCAGATCTACTGTCGTTAACTTAAAAGTCTTTTCACCAACAGTCCGTTTTCCCCTAAGCGTCGTGTCTTTGCCTAAAAGGTTACGGTGATATGTAGGCGTTGTATAATACCTCGAAATTTACCCTTTTTCGTAACAATTGATAGCAACTTCGAGTATCTGATTTAATACAGTTATCAGACGCACGAAGAGAAATTTAGATCACAGCTTTCTTACGAAAGTGATTTCTCCATTGTGAACCCCATTGGTGACCTGCTGATAACCTCAGCCAATCAGTGCAATCCATCAGAGATGGCACAGTTGACCCATTGATAACCTCGACCAATGAGGTGACCGCTAGCCATCTGACGTCACCAGACTAGCTGTTGAGCTCACCCTCGTGATGGGGATTGGCTCTCCAGGCTCCAAGTAATAACAGTAAACATTACCGATGAGTTTTCTTCACTAAACACTAGGTAATGTTGCGTGACTACGCTTCACTTCTCGGCTTAACATTTGCTGACGGCAGGGAAGCCTATGCTTCCTATGCCAATTGATTGTACTTCTGCTGTTAGTACTCCTGCTGCCAGTACTTCTGCTGCCAGTACTTCTGCTGCCAGTACTCCTGCTGCCAGTACTCCTGCTGCCAGTACTTCTGCTGCCAGTACTCCTGCTGCCAGTACTCCTGCTGCCAGTACTTCTGCCAGTACTCCTGCTGCCAGTACTCCTGCTGCCAGTACTTCTGCTGCCAGTACTTCTGCTGCCAGTACTTCTGCTGTTAGTACTCCTGCTGCCAGTACTCCTGCTGCCAGTACTCCTGCTGCCAGTACTTGTGCTGCCAGTACTCCTGCTGCCAGTACTCCTGCTGCCAGTACTTCTGCCAGTACTCCTGCTGCCAGTACTCCTGCTGCCAGTACTTCTGCTGCCAGTACTTCTGCTGCCAGTACTTCTGCTGCCAGTACTCCTGCTGCCAGTACTCCTGCTGCCAGTACTTCTGCTGCCAGTACTTCTGCTGTTAGTACTCCTGCTGCCAGTACTCCTGCTGCCAGTACTTCTGCTGCCAGTACTTCTGCTGCCAGTACTTCTGCTGCCAGTACTCCTGCTGCCAGTACTCCTGCTGCCAGTACTCCTGCTGCCAGTACTTGTGCTGCCAGTACTCCTGCTGCCAGTACTCCTGCTGCCAGTACTTCTGCCAGTACTCCTGCTGCCAGTACTCCTGCTGCCAGTACTTCTGCTGCCAGTACTTCTGCTGCCAGTACTTCTGCTGTTAGTACTCCTGCTGCCAGTACTCCTGCTGCCAGTACTTCTGCTGCCAGTACTTCTGCTGCCAGTACTTCTGCTGCCAGTACTTCTGCTGCCAGTACTCCTGCTGCCAGTACTTCTGCTGCCAGTACTTCTGCTGCCAGTACTTCTGCTGCCAGTACTTCTGCTGCCAGTACTTCTGCTGCCAGTACTTCTGCTGTTAGTACTCCTGCTGCCAGTACTCCTGCTGCCAGTACTCCTGCTGCCAGTACTTCTGCTGCCAGTACTTCTGCTGCCAGTACTTCTGCTGCCAGTACTTCTGCTGCCAGTACTTCTGCTGCCAGTACTTCTGCTGTTAGTACTCCTGCTGCCAGTATTCCTGCTGCCAGTACTTCTGCTGCCAGTACTTCTGCTGCCAGTACTTCTGCTGCCAGTACTTCTGCTGCCAGTACTCCTGCTGCCAGTACTTCTGCTGCCAGTACTCCTGCTGCCAGTACTTCTGCTGCCAGTACTTCTGCTGCCAGTACTTCTGCTGCCAGTACTCCTGCTGCCAGTACTTCTGCTGCCAGTACTTCTGCTGCCAGTACTTCTGCTGCCAGTACTTCTGCTGTTAGTACTCCTGCTGCCAGTACTCCTGCTGCCAGTACTTCTGCTGCCAGTACTTCTGCTGCCAGTACTCCTGCTGCCAGTACTTCTGCTGCCAGTACTTCTGCTGCCAGTACTTCTGCTGCCAGTACTTCTGCTGCCAGTACTTCTGCTGCCAGTACTTCTGCTGTTAGTACTCCTGCTGCCAGTACTCCTGCTGCCAGTACTTCTGCTGCCAGTACTCCTGCTGCCAGTACTCCTGCTGCCAGTACTTCTGCTGCCAGTACTCCTGCTGCCAGTACTCCTGCTGCCAGTACTCCTGCTGCCAGTACTCCTGCTGCCAGTACTTCTGCTGTTAGTACTCCTGCTGCCAGTACTCCTGCTGCCAGTACTCCTGCTGTCAGTACTTCTGCTGTTAGTACTCCTGCTGCCAGTACTCCTGCTGTCAGTACTCCTGCTGCCAGTACTCCTGCTGCCAGTACTCCTGCTGTCAGTACTCCTGCTGCCAGTACTCCTGCTGCCAGTACTCCTGCTGCCAGTACTCCTGCTGCCAGTACTCCTGCTGCCAGTATTCCTGCTGCCAGTACTCCTGCTGCCAGTACTTCTGCTGTTAGTACTCCTGCTGCCAGTACTCCTGCTGCCAGTACTCCTGCTGCCAGTACTTCTGCTGTTAGTACTCCTGCTGCCAGTACTCCTGCTGCCAGTACTCCTGCTGTCAGTACTCCTGCTGCCAGTACTCCTGCTGCCAGTACTCCTGCTGCCAGTACTCCTGCTGCCAGTACTTCTGCTGCCAGTACTCCTGCTGTCAGTACTTCTGCTGTTAGTACTCCTGCTGCCAGTACTCCTGCTGTTAGTACTCCTGCTGCCAGTACTCCTGCTGCCAGTACTCCTGCTGCCAGTACTCCTGCTGCCAGTACTCCTGCTGCCAGTACTCCTGCTGTCAGTACTTCTGCTGTTAGTACTCCTGCTGCCAGTACTCCTGCTGCCAGTACTCCTGCTGCCAGTATTCCTGCTGCCAGTACTCCTGCTGCCAGTACTCCTGCTGCCAGTATTCCTGCTGCCAGTACTCCTGCTGCCAGTATTCCTGCTGCCAGTACTCCTGCTGCCAGTATTCCTGCTGCCAGTACTCCTGCTGCCAGTACTCCTGCTGCCAGTACTCCTGCTGCCAGTACTCCTGCTGCCAGTACTCCTGCTGCCAGTACTCCTGCTGCCAGTACTCCTGCTGCCAGTATTCCTGCTGCCAGTACTCCTGCTGCCAGTATTCCTGCTGCCAGTACTCCTGCTGCCAGTATTCCTGCTGCCAGTACTCCTGCTGCCAGTACTCCTGCTGCCAGTACTCCTGCTGCCAGTACTCCTGCTGCCAGTACTCCTGCTGCCAGTATTCCTGCTGCCAGTACTCCTGCTGCCAGTACTTCTGCTGTTAGTACTCCTGCTGCCAGTATTCCTGCTGCCAGTACTCCTGCTGCCAGTACTTCTGCTGTTAGTACTCCTGCTGCCAGTATTCCTGCTGCCAGTACTCCTGCTGCCAGTACTCCTGCTGTCAGTACTCCTGCATGCAAGAGGGAGTCCTCGATCAATTTAAAATACCCTGGAAAGATATCTTGTTGTTGTTAAAGATTCGCTACCTGGAACAAAAAGTTCCAAGTAGCACGGGCTATGGTGAACCCGTAGAGGGAAAGATGTCGTCCATTTATGGACGGTCGGGAATTGAACGCCGGCCTGCATGAAGCGAGACCGTCTAGCCCAAGTGGTTGGGCGGAATCCTGGGGAGATAAAAGTTGGTTTAATAAATCATTTTTGCGTGTGTTAATCATAGATTAAAATAAGATATTGGCATTTTTAAGTTATCAGACGATGTTCAATATTGAGATCAGAAATTAATTTGTTTTAAGACGGAAGTTTGTTGACTTTTTTCACTTGAAGTTTAAGAAACTTTTGCTTCTAGAACATTCTAGAAGGCTGAAGGCTTATTCCTGTGTGTTGCATTAGTGACTTACGGAGTGGCAGGGATGTTTTACTAAACTGTGGGATATATTCCTTACATTCTTCATTATCAGCAATACTATTATAATGATTGTCATCATCATCCATATCACCATCACCATCACCATCATCATCATCACCACTGTATGACGGCATACATCCACCTGGCTGGCGGCATACATCCACCTGGGTGGTGGTCATCCACCTGGCTGGCGGCATACATCCACCTGGGTGGCTCTCATCCACCTGGGTGGCTCTCATCCACCTGGCTGGCGGCATACATCCACCTGGGTGGCTCTCATCCACCTGGGTGGCTCTCATCCACCTGGCTGGCGGCATACATCCACCTGGGTGGTGGCGTTCATCCACCTGGCTGGCGGCACACATCCACCTGGATGCGGCGCAATCCGCCGCGAGTAAGATTAAGACATTCTGACTACGTCACAACTCACAACAGAGGGCCACGTGACCTCCGAGCCACTACACCGCCCCAGAATACAACCTTCACTTCACTCGAGTGGAAAGTATAATGAAACATTTGTATGGGAGTCGAACCCTGGACCCTCGTAGTGCCATCCATTCCGTAGCCTCATGAGCCACACATGTCTATAACTCGAACACGGAAGCCATTTCTGTATCCAGGTGGCTCTTTAGCCACTAATTTACATTGTTCCAAAGTTTATATGAATTTTGGGAAGTCTCTATTCCTTGTTCGCTAGTTAATACTAGTTATTCACTACCCACAGTCGTCCCTGCGTGTGGGATCTTCAATGCAGGGAACATGTTGCAACTCTGCAAAGAGGTTCAAGTTAAACCAACAGGTTGCAATTATATGTTAAAGAAACCTAAAAAAAAGAACGAGTTTGAAGCGATTAAGAAATGAGTCTGAGTGTTTAAGATTCTTGTCATTGACTTCATTTAGCATTTACGGCTGTAATGGCGTCGCTTGGAGCTGTTGGAGAGGCTTCCTGGGAGGTCTGCCTGGGTCAGTCTCTGTCTCTCTCTCTGTCTGTCTCTCTCTGTTTCTCTCTCTGTCTGTCTCTTTCTCTCTTTCTCTAAGTCTCTGTCTGTCTGTCTGTCTCTCTCAGTCTCTGTCTGTCTGTCTCTCTTTGTCTCTCTCTCTCTCTCTGTGTGTCTCTCTTTGTCTCTCTCTCTCTCTCTGTGTGTGTCTCTCTCTCTCTCAGTCTCTGTCTCTGTCTCTCTCTCTCAGTCTCTGTCTCTGTCTCTCTCTCTCTCTCTCAGTCTCTGTCTCTGTCTCTCTCTCGCTCTCTCTCTCTCTGTCTCTGTCTCTCTCTCTCTCTCTCTCTCTCTCTCTCTCTCTCTCTCTCTCTCTCTCTCTCTCTCTCTCTCTCTCTCTCTCTCTCTCTCTCTCTCTCTCTCTCTCTCTCTCTCAGTGGCTGAGAAAACAAGTATATTTTTTTCTATATTAATGGAGAGAATATTCGAAACTTAAGTGGAAGACAAGTGATGACCCGCGGGGCAGCGACGTGCAAGAACAGGTCGGAGGTGGAATGACCGTTCAGAACGTTCGAGGAACATTCAGGACAACAAACTAGACGGTGAAACGTTCTAAGACACTCCAGGAAGAGGTGGAACGTTGGAGACGTCTGGGAGAGGTGGAACACGCTACACACACCAGGGGGGAAGGTGGAACACACACACACACACCAGGGGGGAAGGTGGAACACACACCAGGGGGGAAGGTGGAACACACACCAGGGGGGAAGGTGGAACACACACCAGGGGGGAAGGTGGAACACACACACACACACCAGGGGGGAAGGTGGAACACACACACACACACCAGGGGGGAAGGTGGAACACACACCAGGGGGGAAGGTGGAACACACACCAGGGGGGAAGGTGGAACACACACACACACACCAGGGGGGAAGGTGGAACACACACACACACACCAGGGGGGAAGGTGGAACACACACCAGGGGGGAAGGTGGAACACACACACACACACCAGGGGGGAAGGTGGAACACACACCAGGGGGGAAGGTGGAACACACACCAGGGGGGAAGGTGGAACACACACCAGGGGGGAAGGTGGAACACACACACACACACCAGGGGGGAAGGTGGAACACACACCAGGGGGGAAGGTGGAACACACACACACACACCAGGGGGGAAGGTGGAACACACACCAGGGGGGAAGGTGGAACACACACCAGGGGGGAAGGTGGAACACACACCAGGGGGGAAGGTGGAACACACACCAGGGGGGAAGGTGGAACACACACCAGGGGGGAAGGTGGAACACACACCAGGGGGGAAGGTGGAACACACACCAGGGGGGAAGGTGGAACACACACACACACACCAGGGGGGAAGGTGGAACACACACCAGGGGGGAAGGTGGAACACACACCAGGGGGGAAGGTGGAACACACACACACACACCAGGGGGGAAGGTGGAACACACACCAGGGGGGAAGGTGGAACACACACACACACACCAGGGGGGGGGGGAGGTGGAACACACACCAGGGGGGGAAGGTGGAACACACACCAGGGGGGAAGGTGGAACACACACCAGGGGGGAAGGTGGAACACACAGACACACACCAGGGGGGGAGGTGGAACACACAGACACACACCAGGGGGGGGGAGGTGGAACACACAGACACACACCAGGGGGGGAAGGTGGAACACACACCAGGGGGGAAGGTGGAACACACACCAGGGGGGAAGGTGGAACACACACCAGGGGGAAGGTAGAACACAAGACACACACCAGGGGGGGAGGTGGAACACACAGACACACACCAGGGGGGGGGGAGGTGGAACACACACCAGGGGGGAAGGTGGAACACACACCAGGGGGGAAGGTGGAACACACACCAGGGGGGAAGGTAGAACACAAGACACACACCAGGGGGGGGGGAGGTGGAACACACAGACACACACCAGGGGGGAGGTGGAATACACAAGACACACACCAGGGGGGAGGTGGAACACACAGACACACACCAGGGGGGGGAGGTGGAACACACAGACACACACCAGGGGGGGGGGAAGGTGGAACACACACACACCAGGGGGGGGGGCAAGGTGGAACACACAGACACACACCAGGGGGGAAGGTGGAACACACAGACACACACCAGGGGGGAAGGTGGAACACACAGACACACACCAGGGGGGGAAGGTGGAACACACAGACACACACCAGGGGGGGAAGGTGGAACACACAGACACACACCAGGGGGGGGGAAGGTGGAACACACAGACACACACCAGGGGGGGGGAAGGTGGAACACACAGACACACACCAGGGGGGGAAGGTGGAACACACAACACACACCAGGGGGGAAGGTGGAACACACAGACACACACCAGGGGGGGGGGAAGGTGGAACACACAGACACACACCAGGGGGGGAAGGTGGAACACACAGACACACACCAGGGGGGGAGGTGGAACACACAGACACACACCAGGGGGGGAAGGTGGAACACACAGACACACACCAGGGGGGGAAGGTGGAACACACAGACACACACCAGGGGGGGGGAAGGTGGAACACACAGACACACACCAGGGGGGAAGGTGGAACACACAGACACACACCAGGGGGGGAAGGTGGAACACACAACACACACCAGGGGGGAAGGTGGAACACACAACACACACCAGGGGGAAGGTGGAACACACAGACACACACCAGGGGGGAGGTGGAACACACAGACACACACCAGGGGGGGGAGGTGGAACACACAGACACACACCAGGGGGGGGGAAGGTGGAACACACAACACACACCAGGGGGGAAGGTGGAACACACAGACACACACCAGGGGGGGAGGTGGAACACACAGACACACACCAGGGGGGGGGGAAGGTGGAACACACAGACACACACCAGGGGGGGGGAAGGTGGAACACACAGACACACACCAGGGGGGGGAGGTGGAACACACAGACACACACCAGGGGGGGAAGGTGGAACACACAGACACACACCAGGGGGGGGAGGTGGAACACACAGACACACACCAGGGGGGGGAGGTGGAACACACAGACACACACCAGGGGGGGGAGGTGGAACACACAGACACACACCAGGGGGGGGAAGGTGGAACACACAGACACACACCAGGGGGGGGGGAAGGTGGAACACACAGACACACACCAGGGGGGGGAAGGTGGAACACACAGACACACACCAGGGGGGGAAGGTGGAACACACAGACACACACCAGGGGGGGAAGGTGGAACACACAGACACACACCAGGGGGGGGAGGTGGAACACACAGACACACACCAGGGGGGGAGGTGGAACACACAGACACACACCAGGGGGGGGGAAGGTGGAACACACAGACACACACCAGGGGGGGGAAGGTGGAACACACAGACACACACCAGGGGGGGAAGGTGGAACACACAGACACACACCAGGGGGGGAAGGTGGAACACACAGACACACACCAAGGGGGGAAGGTGGAACACACAGACACACACCAGGGGGGGAAGGTGGAACACACAACACACACCAGGGGGGGAAGGTGGAACACACAAACACACACCAGGGGGGGAGGTGGAACACACAGACACACACCAGGGGGGGAAGGTGGAACACACAACACACACCAGGGGGGGAAGGTGGAACACACAGACACACACCAGGGGGGGAGGTGGAACACACAGACACACACCAGGGGGGGAAGGTGGAACACACACACACACACCAGGGGGGAGGTGGAACACACAGACACACACCAGGGGGGGAGGTGGAACACACAGACACACACCAGGGGGGGAAGGTGGAACACACACACACACACCAGGGGGGAGGTGGAACACACAGACACACACCAGGGGGGAAGGTGGAACACACAGACACACACCAGGGGGGGGGGAAGGTGGAACACACAGACACACACCAGGGGGGGGGAAGGTGGAACACACAGACACACACCAGGGGGGAAGGTGGAACACACAGACACACACCAGGGGGGGGGGGAAGGTGGAACACACAGACACACACCAGGGGGGGGGGAAGGTGGAACACACACACACACACCAGGGGGGAGGTGGAACACACAGACACACACCAGGGGGAAGGTGGAACACACAGACACACACCAGGGGGGGGAAGGTGGAACACACAGACACACACCAGGGGGAAGGTGGAACACACAGACACACACCAGAGGGGGGAAGGTGGAACACACAGACACACACCAGGGGGGGGAAGGTGGAACACACAGACACACACCAGGGGGGAGGTGGAACACACAGACACACACCAGGGGGGAGGTGGAACACACAACACACACCAGGGGGGGGGGGAAGGTGGAACACACAGACACACACCAGGGGGGAGGTGGAACACACAGACACACACCAGGGGGGGGAAGGTGGAACACACAGACACACACCAGGGGGGGGAAGGTGGAACACACAGACACACACCAGGGGGGGAAGGTGGAACACACAGACACACACCAGGGGGGGAAGGTGGAACACACAGACACACACCAGGGGGGGGGAAGGTGGAACACACAGACACACACCAGGGGGGGAAGGTGGAACACACAGACACACACCAGGGGGGGGGAAGGTGGAACACACAGACACACACCAGGGGGGGAAGGTGGAACACACAGACACACACCAGGGGGGGGGAAGGTGGAACACACAGACACACACCAGGGGGGGGAAGGTGGAACACACAGACACACACCAGGGGGGGAGGTGGAACACACAGACACACACCAGGGGGGAAGGTGGAACACACAGACACACACCAGGGGGGGAGGTGGAACACACAGACACACACCAGGGGGGGGAAGGTGGAACACACAGACACACACCAGGGGGGGGAAGGTGGAACACACAGACACACACCAGGGGGGGGGGAAGGTGGAACACACAGACACACACCAGGGGGGGGAAGGTGGAACACACAGACACACACCAGGGGGGGGAAGGTGGAACACACAGACACACACCAGGGGGGGGAAGGTGGAACACACAGACACACACCAGGGGGGGGGGAAGGTGGAACACACAGACACACACCAGGGGGGGAGGTGGAACACACAGACACACACCAGGGGGAAGGTGGAACACACAGACACACACCAGGGGGGGGAAGGTGGAACACACAGACACACACCAGGGGGGGGAAGGTGGAACACACAGACACACACCAGGGGGGGGGGAAGGTGGAACACACAGACACACACCAGGGGGGGGAAGGTGGAACACACAGACACACACCAGGGGGGGGAAGGTGGAACACACAGACACACACCAGGGGGGGGAGGTGGAACACACAGACACACACCAGGGGGGGGAAGGTGGAACACACAGACACACACCAGGGGGGGGGAAGGTGGAACACACAGACACACACCAGGGGGGAAGGTGGAACACACAGACACACACCAGGGGGGGGAGGTGGAACACACAGACACACACCAGGGGGGGGGAAGGTGGAACACACAGACACACACCAGGGGGGGGGAAGGTGGAACACACAGACACACACCAGGGGGGAAGGTGGAACACACAGACACACACCAGGGGGGGGAGGTGGAACACACAGACACACACCAGGGGGGGGGAAGGTGGAACACACAGACACACACCAGGGGGGAGGTGG
>NC_091204.1:13559010-13571510 GCF_040958095.1 Procambarus clarkii
AGCAGTTTTAGTGTAGGTCGACGTCCAGGGTCACCAGAGATTAGAGGGCGGCGTATTAAGAGGCACCAGGTTGGTGTTATGGATACTTTTGCAAATCACTTTGTTGGGTTGTTAGTGAGGAGAATTAACCGCTACTGGTTTGCGCTGGCTCCTAATTGGCGAAAGTCATTTGTACTCCGGAGAGCAGAGTCGCGCGGGGCAGAGGAGCAGGAGGTAAGAGGAACATTGTGAATTATATTGTTAAATATTTTGTTAAATTCTCTTATATTTCGATATAGAAAAAAATACATTGACTCACACACGCACACACACACACACACACACACACACACACACACACACACACACACACACACACACACACACACACACACACACACACACACACACACACACTCAGCCACCATAGGGGGGGGGGCATGGTGGCTGAGTGGCTGATCATGGACCTAAAGGTCTCCATGTTCGATTCTCGCCCGAGGCAGAAATAAATGTTGAGAGTTTCATTCACCAGATGGCTCTGTTCACTTTGTAGTGAAGGCGTACCTAGGAGTTCAACGGGTTGCATACTGAGGGTGTGTGTGTGTGTGTGTTTGTTAGAGAAAAATATATGTAGTAGATATGATAAAGGGAAAAAGGTCAGGAGACAGAATATAAAACTATATATATATATATATATATATATATATATATATATATATATATATATATATATATATATATATATATATATATATATATATATATATATATATATATATATATAAGCCTATACTTGCATAAACCACAAGTGAAGATTAACAATCTTTGGACAACACCCACCAGTGGGCCTCGAACCCACAAAGCACAACTACCTTCCAGTAGCTGCCATAACTAGTACGCCTTAACCCACTACACCATCAGACCCTACAAAAGAAGTAGAGACTTCGAGATATATATACACCTCAAATATCTCCACTTCCCGAGGGCACTAGACAAGTGAGAGGTTACTCTGCGTTTTTCATCAAGCCACTGTTAATGTGAGAGAACTCGTGTCCATGCTATATATATATATATATATATACATTATTAAATATGACCGAAAAAGTAAGATTAATAATTCTAACACGAATTTTCTCAATCTTTCGTACTTTTCTTTTCACTGTTGGAGGTAAATCAAAAATCAATTCTCCAAAATTCATTTTTATTTTTTATTATTAGACTAGAAATAAAAATGAATTTTGGAGAATTGATTTTTGATTTACCTCCAACAGTGAAAAGAAATGTACGAAAGATTGAGAAAATTCGTGTTAGAATTATTAATCTTACTTTTTCGGTCATATTTAATAATATATGTCTACAGGAAAGACTGCTACCAAAATATACTAATATATATATATATATATATATATATATATATATATATATATATATATATATATATATATATATATATATATATATATATATATATATATATATATATATATATATATATATATAATCCAATGGACAATCGAACACCGTACATTCAGGCTGCTCCTGTGTATGCAGCAGTCACTAGGAACGTGGATGTAAAACCATTGCCTGATCGTGTTCAGGAATTAAACCTGGACTTGAATAGCCTAAGAGTTGCCAGGACCTGGTCACAGGTCTAAGTCCCAACACAAAATAAACACCTCACCACTTCCAACAATAAAAGCATACCTCCCACTATGACACACAGCCCCGCTCCTGTGCCAGGTAAGTTACGGGCTCACCATAGCCCGTGCTACTTGCAACTTGTTCCAAGTAGCTGAATCTATAAGAACAACATATGACAACAGACTCACTAGTGAGCATTCTGCATCCGCCACCGAGATAATGTTATTAAAACAAGACTAAAATCAGTGCACTAAAACTGAAGGGAAAAAGAAACAGGGGAAAAAGGAGGAAACCCCACCTGCATTTAAAACTTTGACCCAAATATCAGAGTAACAAAGTTATCGCGAATAACCGGAACTCAACTACGGGCTCACCATAGCCCGTGATACATAGACACATCATTCTGAATAGCTAAATCTAAAACAACAACAACAACACACAACAAGAGTGTCAATAAAAGCCACACACAGACTTACAACTTCAACTTCCTGAACCCCCCAAAAAAACTCCCCAACTCGACCAACAAAAGCCCCCTCTTCCCCCCCCCCACCTGTAGATAAACAAACATGTATATATATAACATGTGTTGATGCTACACATCCCTTTACCAACACCCTCGTGATCCCCAAGACCTTTCACCACCGGTCAAAGCACGACGCACCAAGCTGTAAAAATAAAAAGTCCTGTCGGTCTCCAGTAATTAGTATGTCGGACGCGTGACTCGTAATAACAAGATCCAAAAAGCAGCCTTCCGGGAGGCTGCATCTTGCAGACTTGATGCGACCTTAATTGGCGTAGCGGTGGCTGCATCCTAACTAGCGACGACCGGCCACCCACCACCGCGGGTTCATAATTGTTAGCGCCTGGTTAGCCTAATTGTTAGCGCCTGGCTGGCTAGCTAGCTGGCTGGCTGGCTGGCTGGGCGGGGTAGATATGGGTAGCTTGTGGGGGGTGGGGTGGATAGATAGGTTGAATGGGTGGGTTAGTGAATAGATGGTAGATGGGTGAGGCGATCGATTTCATGGGTAGGTGATTGTATGAATGGATAGGTAACTGGATAGAGCTTGCAGGCGATGAGTCACAATAACTTGGCTGAGGTATGTTGACCAGACCACACACTAGAAGGTGAACGGACGACGACGTTTCGGTCCGTCCTGGACCATTCTCAAGTCGATTCACAATCGGACCGAAACGTCGTCGTCCCTTCACCTTCTAGTGTGTGGACTAGACAGAGCTTAGTATGAATAGGTGAGTGGGAGAGAGGATAGATATAGCAATGTTAATAACATGTTTAAAGCAACGAATAGAATCAACATTTGCGATGGAGTGCGTTACAGGAATCTAGCAAGTTAATAGCTACATATGGAAAATTAACAGAGAACCAAGAGAGTTAGTGGTTAAAAATTGTTAAATTCAATTACGAGAATGTGTCTCAAGTTAGAAGCTCTTGAAAATCATGCTGCATTAACAAGAGTTATAGTTAGGTATTGATAGTTAAGAATAAAAAGTGCTTAGAGGCTAAATATCTTTATGCTCGTGGCAAATTAGCAGTTAACATGTCAAAGACTCGAGGTGACAGTCTTAGGTGATGCTGGAGTTAAACGTTACGTGAATGTTTGTAAGTTAAGGACGCTATCGAGGTGTCGGAAGTGGTTGGGCCATCTGAGAACCGCTACAAGAATAGCAGGCAGGCCGGAAGGTGTTATCTCAGGCAGAGACTGCCTTCAATTTTGAGATTGTCTAGAAGTTTATATATTTGAAGTTTTTCATAGATTTTTACTAATTTGGTCCAGTTTAACTTATGTGTACTGGCCCCGGCTGTATATGATATATAATGATGCTGCGTCACTGAACGACAGGTAAGCCACAGTGAATCCATGGATAGTCCTGTATAATGTCAGATTTTATCTTGTAATAAGTATTAGGATATAACTTAATAAATTATTACGCAATAACTCAAGTTGCTTAGAGAAACTCCCATTCGATAATTCTTGTTAGTATTCAAGGCATTGTTTTGAATACACGACAAAATAAATCATTTTTGTAATTTCATTCACTTGGACTATCAGTCTCTCGAACCAAGAACCACAAAAGAGCAAGCTGGAAGCTCTACTAACCGCACTAGAGGTGCACTCTGCGTTGTTATCCAAGTTATTATAGTTATTTTTAATAGAATAATTGGGTATATATTTTTATTTCAGCATGTACTCAGTAAAATTTACCAGATATAACGCAAAAGTTTTCCTTAAAAACTGCAAGAAGTCGGTGATAAATAATATAAATTGCGATGCTGTCTAAAATCTCTCACAGATAAATAGAATTTAAAAATATAGTCAGGAGCAAGCCATGAGTTGCTAATCCTGCCCAGGTTCGTGTTGTTATGGAATATGTGAAGTTCTCGTTTTCATTCGCCATCTGAGGCTGTGTCAGTCAGTCGTCTCGGGGTTGGTGTCCTTTGTGTTCTGACTGTCATCGCTTCATCGTCCCTACTGGTGCAGCTACCACACCACCTCTATCAACCACCACCACACCACCTCTATCAACCACCACCACACCACCTCTATCAACCACCACCACACCACCTCTATCAACCACCTCTATCAACCACCACCACACCACCTCTATCAACCACCACCACACCACCTCTATCAACCACCACCACACCACCTCTATCAACCACCACCACACCACCTCTATCAACCACCACCACACCACCTCTATCAACCACCACCACACCACCTCTATCAACCACCACCACCACACCACCTCTATCAACCACCACCACACCACCTCTCTCAACCACCACCACCACACTACCTCTCTCAACCACCACCACCACACCACCTCTATCAACCACCACACGGCCAATAACCGCTAGTCTCTCCATCATAACCACAATCACTACCACCAACCTGATTACCCTTTCAACAACCGGAAGATCCCCCGTCCCTGCATCCGGCTGGTGTCCCTGGGCCGGATCCCTGAGGCCGGATAGAAGGCGGTGGGCAAGGCGGCACTCTACGCGTGTCTTTCACTAAATATTCACTCGACATGCATAGTGGATGTCCCCCTGGCGTTTACAATGGGGTGCCGTGACGTCACCCTCGCTTCGGGCCCCGGCGTGAACTCAGTCACCCAGTGCCTTTGCTTCATTCTTTTATTCATAGTCTGTTTTGTTATTCATTACCTGGGATGGCTCATACGCTCCACGACTCACTTCCTCCTCCTCCTCCCTCACTGTATAATGACGTAGGGTAAACGTGTATGTGTGGTGTGTGTGTGTTTGTGTGTGTGTGTGTGTGTGTGTGTGTGTGTGTGTGTGTGTGTGTGTGTGTACTCACCTAGTTGTACTCACCTAGTTGTGCTTGCGGGGGTTGAGCTCTGGCTCTTTGGTCCCGCCTCTCAACTGTCAATCAACAGGTGTACAGGTTCCTGAGCCTACTGGGCTCTATCATATCTACACTTGAAACTGTGTATGGAGTCAGCCTCCACCACATCACTGCCTAATGCATTCCATTTATTAATTACTCTGAAAGTGTGTGTCTGTGGCTGTATATTTGTGCTTACCTATCTATGTCAGTAGCGAGCAAGATGCAGCTCTTGGTCCCCTGCTCCTGGTTACTGGTAGTGTACCCTTGCTACCTTCTCTATTCGTTCTTGATCTTGAAAGTGTGGATTGAAGTAATATCCACAGAGACTCACAGAGCATTAATCAACTTGATCACAAGCCACAGTGTATATAAGCATCTTCTCACGTGTCTCTACCAACCACTTGGAATGGATGGTAGAGCGACGGTCTTGCTTCATGCAGGTCGGCGTTCAATCCCCGACCGTCCAAGTGATTGGGCGCCATTCCTTCCCCCCGTCCCATCCCAAATCCTTATCCTGACCCCTTCCAAGTGCTATATAGTCGTAATGGCTTGGCGCTTTCCCCCTGATAGTTCCCTTCCCCTTCACGTGTCTCTAGCTCAGCTTGGGTCGTTAATTTCAGCTAAACCTGTTCCCATCTTAATGCTTGTTTCTTGGGTACTATTCTTGTTGCTCGGTGGAGTTTCTCAGTGTTCTTGTGCTTCACTAGAAGAGTGATTCCATGCAAGTTCTGCATTTTCTAGAGCTGGTCTGACGTAGGTTATGAGTATGGCTTTGAAGGGTTGTGTGTAATAATCATACGAAGGTCCATTCAGTGTAAACAAGTGTGCAGAACGACCAAACAATTCCTTGTAGCAAACAACAGTGAGTTGGTCAGTGAAACTGGAGCCAGATTCATGAAGCAGTTACGCAAGTACTTACGAACCTGTACAGCTTTCCTCAATCTTTGGCGGCTTTGTTTACACTTATTAAACAGTTAATGAGCTCCGAAGCACCAGGAGACTGTTTATAACAATAACAACAGCTGATTGGCAAGTTTTCATGCTTGTAAACTGTTTAATAAATGTAACCAAAGCCGTCAAAGATTGAGGAAAGGTGTACACGTTCGTAACTGCTTCGTGAATCTGGCCCCAGGTCACGAATCAACCTGTTTTTGTCTCTCTTTTTATACAGATTAACTGTTATAATCTCTTTTCTATTTGATAATACAACACATTTGTTATATTACCAAGACTGTGAAGAGCTGCTACCATTGCTGTTGCTATGGTAGCAGCAATGGTGCCAGAACAATGGTGCTATCTTGAGGTTATCTTGAGATGATTTCGGGGCTTTAGTGTCCCCGCGGCCCGGTCTTCGACCAGGCCTCCACCTCCAGGAAGCAGCCCGTGACAGCTGTCTAACACCCAGGTACCTATTTTACTGCTAGGTAACAGGGGCATAGGGTGAAAGAAACTCTGCCCATTGTTTCTCGCCGGCGCCCGGGATCGAACCCGGGACCACAGGATCACAAGTCCAGCGTGCTGTCCGCTCGGCCGACCGTCTCCGAGCTGCTACCATTGTTGTCGTGTCAGGGTGCAGAGTTTCTGTACGTAAAATATCAACATCCCCTGACAGCTGAGTGGACAGCGCTCGGGATTCGTAGTCCTGAGGTTCTGGGTTTGATCCCCGGTGGAGGCAGAAATAAATGGGCAGAGTTTCTTTCACTCTGACGCCCTTGTTTACCTAGCAGTAAATAGGTACCTGGGAGTTAGACAGCTGCTACGGGCTGCTTCCTAGGGGTGTGTAACAAAAAAGGAGGCCTGGTCGAGGATCGGGCCGCGGGGACATCAAGCCCCGAAATCATCTCGAGATAACCCCCAGAAAATCTTACAGGATAGTTGGTCGTACATGGAATCTTACAGGATAGTTGGTCGTACATGGAATCTTACAGGATAGTTGGTCGTACATGGAATCTTACAGGATAGTTGGTCGTACATGGAATCTTTCAGGATAGTTGGTCGTACATGGAATCTTACAGGATAGTTGGTCGTACATGGAATCTTACAGGATAGTTGGTCGTACATGGAATCTTACAGGATAGTTGGTCGTACATGGAATCTTACAGGATAGTTGGTCGTACATGGAATCTTACAGGATAGTTGGTCGTACATGGAATCTTACAGGATAGTTGGTCGTACATGGAATGTAAGCTAAGTATAGTAGCCTAGACTAGCAAACTTCGAATAGACTGTAAGGAGACATGTCTTAATGTTCCTTAAGTGAAGGAAAGAATCATTAACCTCCAAGAATCTCATGCAAGGTAATCTTGAATGCTAATTGTGCGTTCACTAATATAATGTTCAAGAGTGGAGTGAACACTTGGAGCTCTGAACTCTGAGTCATCTTTCTTTGTCATATTTCTTGTAATCTTTTTATTGCTTCCCTGAAGTAAAGATATCTTTGTATGTTGACCAGACCACACACTAGAAATTGAAGGGACGACGACGTTTCGACTTGAGAATTGTCCAGGACGGACCGAAACGTCGTCGTCCCTTCAACTTCTAGTGTGTGGTCTGGTCAACATACTTCAGCCACGTTATTGTGACTCATCGCCTGTATATCTTTGTATAATTCTGGCTATGAAAACATTGTACTATCTGCATGGTGGACGCCTTACCTGGTCCTACAAGTTCAAGTATGTTTATTGAGACAAGAAAAAAACACATCTCAAAGGGATAGAGTAGTTTAGGTTATTTCTATCTCCCAGGAGGCCTGGTCGACGACCGGGCCGCGTGGACGCTAAGCCCCGGGAGCACCTCAAGGTAACCAGGTCCGTACACATTGTTCTGGATTGTAATCATAGAAATCATAGAAATTATCAATCGATCATAGAAATTAACAATGTTGATATCTGATATTCGAATGTTTATGATTCCTTTTGGAACTGGAACTATTGGATTCCTCTTATGCTTGTTTCCTCATTTGCTTCTGTCCCTCATTCTTATCTGTTTCATGTCTCCCTATTTATTTCTTTCATTTGATCCTTCACAGTCACTTTAATCCTTTTTATCCTTGTTGCTTCCCTTTGCCTCTCTCTCTCTCTCTCTCTCTCTCTCTCTCTCTCTCTCTCTCTCTCTCTCTCTCTCTCTCTCTCTCTCTCTCGATCAGTCCTCCTCCCTTTTCCCCCCTCTCCTCCCTCACTCTACCCCCTCCCTCACCTCCCCTCCCTCACTCCTCCCCCTCCCTATGAAGGCTTTGCAACATCAGCTAATTAATAAAATATAAAACATGACCTTGCATCTTGCCTCCATCATGTCCCTTTTTATCAGGTTTCGTCCCTCCCTATTTATCATTTATCTCTCCCCTTCTGTTCTTTATTTATCTCCCTCTGTCTCTTGTTCGTTTGTCTGATGTTGTTGGAGTTTGTTGTGGACTATTCTCTCTTTTTGTCTCGTACTTTGTCCTTCTCCCCCTCTTCCTCCTCTCCTTGCCCTGCCTCAACTGCTCCCTAGTTGCAAGCCTTGAGATCCAGTTGCAATGTACACACGCTATGGGAGGTGGCTTGGCTCTACGACACCCGACTCTCTCCCTCCCTCTCTCTCTCTCTCTCTCTCTCTCTCTCTCTCTCTCTCTCTCTCTCTCTCTCTCTCTCTCTCTCTCTCTCTCTCTCTCTCTCTCTCTCTCTCTCTCTCTCCCTCTCTCTCTCCCTCTCTCTCTCTCTCTCTGATTTTTATTTTCATCTTTATCGTCACCAGACTTTGTTATCATGTTCATCTTTTGTTATTATCGTCAGTCTTTATCACTATTTTCATCTTCATCAATCTCTTCATAATCGTGTTCACTCAAGCTCACTTTCTTCATGTTGAGACTCTTGGCTCCACCAGTCATATGTGTGTGTGTGTCCAGTAGGTTAAAGCCATATGTAGGGTCAGTACTCTAAAAAGATCTACAACTCCTCTACCCATTGAGACCCAAAACTCATCTACCCACTGACACCCACAACTCATCTACTCACTAAGACCCAAAATTCATTCTAACCCCCTTCCCCCTAACCCCCCCTTACGGATAAAATAATTCTAAAAGATATTTTTCCCTCGAAATTATTAAAAAAAAAAATGTTGTTTCGTCGGTACACAGGTAATTTTCTAGCTAAGAATTAGTCATAATGAGCTGGGTATAATTAGTCCCCTTCTAATGAGCTCTCAATAATCTGGTGGCTGTAATTTAATTAGCGTGCTGGCAGGTATTTGTGGGGGCCGGTAGTGAGATGGGTTTCCATGTAATGCATATTTTAATTAGCCGGTGAGCATAGGTGTGGTGGTGGTGGTGTGCGCCCCTGGAGAAGGCTTCCCCATCACAGGTCGATATCATATGATATCATATCTATACGATATCATATGATATCACATCAATATGATATCATATCTATATGATATCATATAGATATGATATCTATATGATATCATATAGATATCATATCTATATGATATCATATCTATATGATATCATATCTATATGATATCATATCTATATGATATCGTCGTTAGTAAATAGGTAAATAGGTACCTGGAAGGTAGACTGCTGCTACGGGCTGCTTCCTGGGGGTGTGTAACAAAACAAGGAGGCCTGGTCGAGGACCGGGCCGCGGGGACGCTAAGCCCTGAAATCATCTCAAGATAACCTCAAGATAACTTCCCACTTCCTATGTGATCGTCTGATTATACGTTTATGTGTCTGAGATCATTTTCCTTTTTGGATTAAACAAATTGTGTCTTTTCCTATCAACGCATTTTATCAAGGGGGGACAGTTTGCAGTGTCCCTGTGACCTCCCATTGTCCTAGTAAACACTACCTTACATTTGCTAGGATTAAAGACAAGCAGCCACCTGTTAGCATCTGTCTAGCTTTTCTAGGTTCGTTTGGGGAATTCTCAGTCCTCCTCTGTTCTGATTCATGTTATCAACTTTCCATCTTCAAGACTCCTTGACATGGAGTTAAGGAGGGTTCATCTTCCTCAGTAATGTCATTGGCATATGACACATGGGCTCCTGGTGCTGATTTCTGACGTGATCTGTTAGTTCCCATTATTCTTCTCTCTCTCTCTCTTTCTCTCTCTCTCTCTCTCTCTCTCTCTCTCTCTCTCTCTCTCTCTCTCTCTCTCTCTCTCTCTCTCTCTCTCTCTCTCTCTCTCTCTCTCTCTGTTTCTTTTTGCTGTCTGTTGAATAGGTGTTTCACATGACTAGTAACACTAGTTTCCCGAGCTTGTGTTGAGGTCTCCTGTGAAGAACATTCATGGAGAAGGTTTCGGGAGTTCTTCTGGTCCTTGAGCCTGGCCTGAGGTTAGAATCGAGTTGTTATAACTTGGTCCAACAGGCTGATGCTTGGAGCGGCCCGCATGCCCACATATCCACTGAAGCCTGGTTGGTCCGGCACTTCTTGCAGGAACTTATCTAAATGTTTCTTGAAGATGTAGATGAGGAGTCACAATAACGTGGCTGAAATATGTTGACCAAACCACACACTAGAAAGTGAAGTGACGACGACGTTTCGGTCCGTCCTGGACCATTCTCAAGTCGATTGTGGACCATTCTCAGACTTGAGAATGGTCCAGGATGGACCGAAACGTCGTCGTCTTTCACTTTCTAATGTGTGGTTTGGTCAACATATTTCTTAAAGATATGTTGACCAGACCACACACTAGAAGGTGAAGGGACGACGACGTTTCGGTCCGTCTTGGACCATTCTCAAGTCGATGGTGAATATCGATTGAGAATATCTTGAAGATATTCACCTTTGTTCCGTTAATATTTCTAATGCCTGCTGGGATGGTATTGAACAACCTCTGATGTTCAAACATCAGAGGTTGTCCAATGCACTGTTTGAACATCAGAGGACGTGGACCTCTGATGTTCAAACATCAGAGGTTGTCCAATGCACTGTTTGAACATCAGAGGACGTGGACCTCTGATGTTCAAACATCAGAGGTTGTCCAATGCACTGTTTGAACATCAGAGGACGTGGACCTCTGATGTTCAAACATCAGAGGTTGTCCAATGCACTGTTTGAACATCAGAGGACGTGGACCTCTGATGTTCAAACAGTGCTCTCTGATTGTGCCTATGACACCTCTACTCCTCACTGGTTTTATTTTGCACTTCTAAATTGTTGACGTTCTTCCTGGTAGTCAGTCAATCATTCTTTTTCCTCTGTGATAATTATCATGTCTTATGAAAACTCTTGTGGGTTATCTTCTTGAGGTTATCTTGAGATGATTTCGGGGCTTAGCGTCCCCGCGACCCGGTCCTCGACCAGGTCTCCTTTTTGTTACACATCCCCCCAAGAAGCAGCCTGTAGTAGCTGTCTAACTCCCAGGTACCTATTTACTGGTAGGTAACAGGGGCATCAGGGTGAAAGAAACATTTTGCCCATTTGTCTCCGCCTCTACCGGGGATCGAACGGGGAAACTCAGGACTATGAATCCGAAGCGCTGTCCGCCCAGCTGTCAGGCGCAGGCGTCGGGTTCCACTTGTCTCAGAAAGGAATTTTTAGAGGAAAGCGCCAAGCCATTACGACTATATAGCACTTTGAAGGATGTCAGGATAAGGATTTGGGATGGGACGGGGGAAGGAAAGTTGCCCAATCATTTCGACGGTCGGGGATTGAACGGCAACCTGCATGAAGCGAGACCGTCGCTCTAACGTCCAGCCCAAGTGGTTGTCTCAGAATTAATTTCTCGATAATCATGCGGACTACACGTGTTAATGATACAAGTCATTAACTTGTATCTTCCAAGTTCAGATATCTTGTATCTGACCAAGTTCAGTGCCTCTCTTATCTTAATTATGTGTGTTATTATCTGTCATCTTTATGGTAATATTCTCCTCTCCAGTGAAGCAGTGTTGATTATTGCAATGGGTTTGTTCATAGGATGATGTCTTGTGAATGATAACGAAATGTTCACACGGAATAGTAACAGAACGAGAGGACATGGGTGGAAGCTGGAAACTCAGATGAGTCACAGAGATGTTAGAAAGTTTTCTTTTAGCGTGAGAGTAGTGGAAAAATTGGAATGCACTTAAGGAACAGGTTGTGGAAGCAAACTCTATTCATACATTTTAAAACTAGATATGATAGGGAAATGGGACAGGAGTCATTGCTGTAAACAACCGATGGCTGGAAAGGCCGGATCCAAGAGGCAATGCTCGATCCTGCAGGCACAAATAAGTGAGTACAAATGGGTGAGTACACACACACACACACACACACACACACACACACACACACACAGAAAGAGAAAGAGACCTGGGAGTGGATGTGACACCTAATCTAACTCCTGAGGCACATATAAATAGGATAACGACAGCAGCGTACTCTACACTGGCGAAAATTAGAACTTCATTCAGAAACCTAATTGAGGAGGCTTTTAGGGCGCTTTACACTGCCTACGTGAGACCAGTCTTAGAGTATGCCGCGCCATCATGGAGCCCCCACCTGAAGAAACACATAAGGAAACTGGAGAAGGTTCAGAGGTT